>NC_074678.1:12317956-12450456 GCF_029448725.1 Salvelinus fontinalis
TCTACTGTGGGGGATAACAGATTGGCAGGCTAGTGATGTTGCTGTTGTCTTGTTGGTTGAGGACATCAATATTTGGCAAGAAGGACCTCAGTGTTGCATCCTGGACTTGCATGTTTAATATGAATGACCATAATGACCATGTGCCTTGTGTCGTTCTGATCACCGTGGATGGACGCCCTAATCGGGTGCATGTGGGTCCGGCGGACCGGTAATTTAAAATGTTTCCAAACGGAAACCCTGACAGACACACTCTGCTGACAGCAGGTACAGGCCTGGTGGTCGTCACAGAGACACAGGCCTGGTGGTCGTCACAGAGACACAGACCTCACAGGCCTGGTGGTCGTCACAGAGACACAGACCTCACAGACCTGGTGGTCGTCACAGACCTCACAGGCCTGGTGGTCGTCACAGAGACACAGACCTCACAGGCCTGGTGGTCGTCACAGAGACACAGACCTCACAGACCTGGTGGTCGTCACAGACCTCACAGGCCTGGTGGTCGTCACAGAGACACAGACCTCACAGGCCTGGTGGTCGTCACAGAGACACAGACCTCACAGGCCTGGTGGTCGTCACAGAGACACAGACCTCACAGACCTGGTGGTCGTCACAGACCTCACAGGCCTGGTGGTCGTCACAGAGACACAGACCTCACAGGCCTGGTGGTCGTCACAGAGACACAGACCTCACAGGCCTGGTGGTCGTCACAGAGACACAGACCTCACAGGCCTGGTGGTCGTCACAGAGACACAGACCTCACAGGCCTGGTGGTCGTCACAGAGACACAGACCTCACAGACCTGGTGGTCGTCACAGAGACACAGACCCTGTTCCAAGTGGCACCGTATTCCCTTCATAATGCTCTCCTTTTGACCTGGGCCCATAGAATAAGGTGCCCCTTGGGTCTCACACAGTCAACGGCAGCTATACTCTATATTCAAAAGTATGTGGACACCCCTTCAAATTAGTGGAATCGGCTATTTCAGACACACCCGTTGCTGACAGGTGCAATAAATTTGAGACCACAGCCATGCAATCTGCATAGATAAACATTGTCAGTAGAATTGCCTTACTGAAGAGCTCAGTGACTTTCAACATGGCACCGTCATTGGATGCCACCTTTCCAACAAGTCAGTTTGTCAAATTTCTGCCCTGCTAGAGCTGCCCTGGTCAACTGTAAGTGTTTTTATTGTGAAGTGGAAACATCTAGGAGCAACAACGGCCCAGCCGCAAGGTGGTAGACCGCACATGGTCACAGAACAGGACCGCCAAGTGCTGAAGAGCGCAGCACGTAAAAATCGTCTGTCACTACCCGAGTTCCAAACAGCCTCTGGAAGCAACGTCAGCACAAGAACTGTTCATCGGGAGCTTCATGAAATGGGTTTCCATGGCAGAGCAGCCGCACACAAGCCTAAGATCACCATTCCAAGCGTCGGCTGGAGTGGTGTAAAGCTTGCGACCATTAGACTCTGGAGCAGTGGAAACACATTCTCTGGAGTAATGAATCACGCTTCACCATCTAGCAGTCCAACAGACGAATCTGAGTTTGGCGGATACCCGAATGCATAGTGCCAACTGTAAAGTTTGGTGGAGGAGGAATAATGGTCTGGGGCTGATTCTGTGCTTCCAACTTTGTGGCAACAGTTTGGGGAAGGCCCTTTCCTGTTTCAGCATGACAATGCCCCCGTGCACAAAGCGAGGTCCATACAGAAATGGTTTGTCAAGATTGGTGTGGAAGAACATGACTGGCCTTCACAGAGCCCTGACCTCAACCCCATCAAACACCTTTGGGATGAATTGGAACGCTGACTGTGAGCCGGGCCTAATCACCCAACATCAGTGCCAGACCTCATTAATGTTCTTGTGGCTGAATGGAAGCAAGTCCCCGCAGCAATGTTCTAACATCTAGTGGAAAGCCTTCCCAGAAGAGTGGAGGCTGTTACAGCAGCAATGTTCCAACATCTAGTGGAAAGCCTTCCCAGAAGAGTGGAGGCTGTTACAGCAGCAATGTTCCAACATCTAGTAGAAAACCTTCCCAGAAGAGTGGAGGCTGTTATAGCAGCAATGTTCCAACATCTAGTGGAAAGCCTTCCCAGAAGAGTGGAGGCTGTTACAGCAGCAACTTTCCAACATCTAGTGGAAAGCCTTCCCAGAAGAGTGGAGGATGTTATAGCAGCAATGTTCCAACATCTAGTGGAAAGCCTTCCCAGAAGAGTGGAGGCTGTTATAGCAGCAATGTTCCAACATCTAGTGGAAAGTCTTCCCAGAAGAGTGGAGGCTGTTATAGCAGCAATGTTCCAACATCTAGTGGAAAGCCTTCCCAGAAGAGTGGAGGCTGTTATAGCAGCAATGTTCCAACATCTAGTGGAAAGCCTTCCCAGAAGAGTGGAGGCTGTTATAGCAGCAATGTTCCAACATCTAGTGGAAAACCTTCCCAGAAGAGTGGAGGCTGTTATAGCAGCAACTTTCCAACATCTAGTGGAAAGCCTTCCCAGAAGACTGGAGGCTGTTATAGCAGCAATGTTCCAACATCTAGTGGAAAGCCTTCCCAGAAGAGTGGAGGCTGTAATAGCAGCAACTTTCCAACATCTAGTGGAAAGCCTTCCCAGAAGAGTGGAGGCTGTTATAGCAGCAAAGGGGGGACCAACTCCATATTAATGCCTGTGATTTTGGAATGAGATGTTTGACCAATGGGTGTCCACATACATTTGATCATAAAGTGTATATCAGAGGTCAGTCACCTGTGGAATGAATTGTGGTTGTAGTGTCTAAATAATACATTATGCATTTAAAAAAAATGAAATGAGCAGTATTCTCATGTTTAAATGACTTGGTTTGTACCAGAGCAGTAATATGTTAGTAATATGTTAGTATTTAAATGACTTGGTTTGTACCAGAGCAGTAATATGTTAGTATTTAAATGACTTGGTTTGTACCAGAGCATTATTATGTTAGTATTTAAATGACTTGGTTTGTACCAGAGCAGTATTATGTTAGTAATATGTTAGTATTTAAATGACTTGGTTTGTACCAGAGCAGTATTATGTTAGTATTTAAATGACTTGGTTTGTACCAGAGCAGTAATATGTTAGTATTTAAATGACTTGGTTTGTACCAGAGCAGTATTATGTTAGTAATATGTTAGTATTTAAATGACTTGGTTTGTACCAGAGCATTATTATGCTAGTATTTAAATGACTTGGTTTGTACCAGAGCAGTATTATGTTAGTAATATGTTAGTATTTAAATGACTTGGTTTGTATCAGAGCATTATTATGCTAGTATTTAAATGACTTGGTTTGTACCAGAGCAGTATTATGTTAGTAATATGTTAGTATTTAAATGACTTGGTTTGTACCAGAGCAGTAATATGTTAGTATTTAAATGACTTGGTTTGTATCAGAGCATTATTATGCTAGTATTTAAATGACTTGGTTTGTACCAGAGCAGTATTATGTTAGTAATATGTTAGTATTTAAATGACTTGGTTTGTATCAGAGCATTATTATGCTAGTATTTAAATGACTTGGTTTGTACCAGAGCAGTATTATGTTAGTAATATGTTAGTATTTAAATGACTTGGTTTGTACCAGAGCATTATTATGCTAGTATTTAAATGCTGGTGTTTTCCCGGTCTAGGTGGCAGTTCCCTGAACAACCTGGTAGAGCTGAAAACTATCAACATCAACCCCACAGACACCACTGTTCCTCTGCTCAACGACTGCAATGAGGTAACTTAAACATTAGCTACATTATCTATATACATTATCAACCCCACAGACACCACTGTTCCTCTGCTCAACGACTGCAGTGAGGTAACTTAAACATTAGCTACATTATCTATATACATTATCAACCCCACAGACACCACTGTTCCTCTGCTCAACGACTGCACTGAAGTACGTTCACTTAATTTAAAGGGGCAATCTGGGATAGGTACATCCATTTTTGGACTTGTATATTAAACTCAGTGGAACGTTTATTAGGTACACCCATCTAGTACTGGGTCGGACCCCCCTTTTGTCTTCAGAACAGCCTGAACTCTTCGGGGCATGGAAAAGTTGCTCAATTGGTATCAAGGGACCTAACGTGTGCCAGGAAAACATTCTCTACACCGCCAGCAGCCTGTACCGTTGACACCAGGCAGGATGGGGCCATGGACTCATGCTGCCTACACCGCCAGCAGCCTGTCCCGTTGACACCGGGCAGGATGGGGCCATGGACTCATGCTGCCTACACCGCCAGCAGCCTGTCCCGTTGACACCAGGCAGGATGGGGCCATGGACTCATGCTGCCTACACCGCCAGCAGCCTGTCCCGTTGACACCAGGCAGGATGGGGCCATGGACTCATGCTGCCTACACCGCCAGCAGCCTTTCCCGTTGACACCAGGCAGGATGGGGCCATGGACTCATGCTGCCTACACCGCCAGCAGCCTGTCCCGTTGACAGCAGACAGGATGGGGCCATGGACTCATGCTGCCTACACCGCCACCAGCCTGTCCCGTTGACACCAGGCAGGATGGGGCCATGGACTTACGCTTACGTCAAGTCCTGACTCTGCATGACGCAACAGGATCTGGGATTTGTCGGACGAGGCCCTGTTTTTCCACTCCTCAGTTTATCCAGTGTTGGTGATGGCGTGCCCACTGGAGCCGCTTCTTCTTGTTTTTAGCTGATAGGAGTGGAACCCGGTGCTGCCGTAGCCCATCTATGACACGGACTGACGACTTGTGCGTTCTGAGATGCAGTTCGGCACACCACTGTTCACCTTCCAGCAGGACAATAACCTCAATCCAATTAAGAATCTGTGGTATAACTTAAAGATTGCTGTACACCACTGTTGCACTGCGCCGTTATCTGCCTGTCTGTGACCCGCCTGTTAGCTTTCACGATTCTTGCCGTTCTCCTTTCGACCTCTGTCATCAACGAGCTGTTTTCACCCACAGGACTGCCGCTGACTGGATGTTTTTTGTGTATCGCCTCGTTCTCTGTAAACCCTAGACACTGTTGTGCGTGAAAACCCCAGGAGGCCGTTTCTGAGATACTGGAACCGGCACGCCACTAAGATCCAGCCGGAAGCCATGTTGTTTCTCACCACACCACTAAGATCCAGCCTGAAGCCATGTTGTTTCTCACCACACCACTAAGATCCAGCCTGAAGCCATGTTGTTTCTCACCACACCACTAAGATCCAGCCTGAAGCCATGTTGTTTCTCACTACACACCTGGCACCGATGATCATACCACTCTCAAAGTCTCTTAGGTCACTGGTTTTGTCCATTCTAACGTTCAATAGAGCAGTAACTGAATGTCTTGATGCCTGTCTGCCTGCTTTATATGGCAAGACACGTGACTCTCTGTCTGTAGGAGCGATCGGACTGATGTACCTAATATACGGGCCATTGATTCTTGAAGAATATAACTTATAAATGAGCTCTTCTGCTGTACCCCCTCAGAACCCCACATTTAGGCTTGTTTTAGTCCACTGTTTGTAAACAATATAATTGTAAATCGAACACTCCAGCTTCAAAAGAGAGAATATGTTGTAATTCCTCAGTACCACGTAACCGGTGTTACCTGTGTGTCCACCAGTACTCACCTGTGTGTTCACTTACAGTACCACAGGTACATAGAGATAGCCATCAAGCAGTGCCGTAGCTCTGGTATCGACTGTAAGATCCACGGCCTGGGTATCGTGGGACGGATCAGAGCAGAGGATGAAGACCTGGCCACCGTGCCGTTCCTGGCTTCAGACAACGAGGAAGAGGAGGATGAGAAGACGCCTACTGGGAGGTGAGGAATGATTCTGTGTTTAAAGTAGTGTCACAATCCTAAATCAACCCCTAGACCATACGCCCTAGACCATACGCCCTAGACCATACGCCCTAGACCATACGCCCTAGACCATACGCCCTAGACCATACGCCCTAGACCATACGCCCTAGACCATACGCCCTAGACCATACGCCCTAGACCATACGCCCTAGACCATACGCCCTAGACCATACGCCCTAGACCATACGCCCTAGACCATACGCCCTAGACCATACGCCCTAGACCATACGCCCTAGACCATACGCCCTAGACCATACGCCCTAGACCATACGCCCTAGACCATACGCCCTAGACCATACGCCCTAGACCATACGCCCTAGACCATACGCCCTAGACCATACGCCCTAGACCATACGCCCTAGACCATACGCCCTAGACCATACGCCCTAGACCATACGCCCTAGACCATACGCCCTAGACCATACGCCCTAGACCATACGCCCTAGACCATACGCCCTAGACCATACGCCCTAGACCATACGCCCTAGACCATACGCCCTAGACCATACGCCCTAGACCATACGCCCTATGTACTTGTGAAGATCTGAAGGGATTTGATTGGTGTTCTCCTGTTTCTTACTATGTTTGAAGTAGGATCGTCTGGGTTCTAGCAGCCTAGGATCGTCTGGGTTCTAGCAGCCTAGGATCTTTTGGGTTCTAGCAGCCCAGGATCGTCTGGGTTCTAGCAGCCCAGGATCGTCTGGGTTCTAGCAGCCCAGGATCGTTTGGGTTCTAGCAGCCCAGGATCGTTTGGGTTCTAGCAGCCCAGGATCGTTTGGGTTCTAGCAGCCTAGGATCGTCTGGGTTCTAGCAGCCTAGGATCGTTTGGGTTCTAGCAGCCTAGGTGCCACTCCATAGAACTGGTTAGAGGGGCCTCCTGTGGTGCCACTCTATAGAACTGGTTAGAGGGGCCTCCTGTGGTGCCACTCTATAGAACTGGTTAGAGGGGCCTCCTGTGGTGCCACTCCATAGAACTGGTTAGAGGGGCCTCCTGTGGTGCCACTCTATAGAACTGTTTAGAGAGGCCTCCTGTGGTGCCACTCCATAGAACTGTTTAGAGAGGCCTCCTGTGATGCCACTCTATAGAACTGTTTAGAGGGGCCTCCTGTGGTGCCACTCCATAGAACTGTTTAGAGGGGCCTCCTGTGGTGCCACTCCATAGAACTGTTTAGAGGGGCCTCCTGTGGTGTCACTCTATATAACTGTTTAGAGGGGCCTCCTGTGGTGCCACTCTATATAACTGTTTAGAGGGGCCTCCTGTGGTGCCACTCCATAGAACTGGTTAGAGGGGCCTCCTGTGGTGCCACTCTATAGAACTGTTTAGAGGGGCCTCCTGTGGTGCCACTCTATAGAACTGTTTAGAGGGGCCTCCTGTGGTGCCACTCCATAGAACTGTTTAGAGGGGCCTCCTGTGGTGTCACTCT
The DNA here is from genome assembly GCF_029448725.1 of Salvelinus fontinalis. Classification (NCBI taxonomy): domain Eukaryota; kingdom Metazoa; phylum Chordata; class Actinopteri; order Salmoniformes; family Salmonidae; genus Salvelinus; species Salvelinus fontinalis. The sequence goes on from NC_074678.1 coordinate 12,325,216, forward strand.
ATATAACTGTTTAGAGGGGCCTCCTGTGGTGCCACTCTATATAACTGTTTAGAGAGGCCTCCTGTGGTGCCACTCCATAGAACTGTTTAGAGGGGCCTCCTGCGGTACCACTCCATAGAACTGGTTAGAGGGGCCTCCTGTGGTGCCACTCCATAGAACTGGTTAGAGGGGCCTCCTGCGGTACCACTCCATAGAACTGGTTAGAGGGGCCTCCTGCGGTACCACTCCATATAACTGTTTAGAGGGGCCTCCTGTGGTGCCACTCCATAGAACTGTTTAGAGAGGCCTCCTGTGGTACCACTCCATAGAACTGGTTAGAGGGACCTCCTGTGATGCCACTCCATATAACTGTTTAGAGGAGCCTCCTGTGGTGCCACTCCATATAACTGTTTAGAGGGGCCTCCTGTGGTGCCACTCCATAGAACTGTTTAGAGGGGCCTCCTGTGGTGCCACTCCATAGAACTGGTTAGAGGGGCCTCCTGTGGTGCCACTCCATATAACTGTTTAGAGGGGCCTCCTGTGGTGCCACTCTATAGAACTGTTTAGAGGGGCCTCCTGTGGTGCCACTCTATAGAACTGTTTAGAGGGGCCTCCTGTGGTGCCACTCTATAGAACTGTTTAGAGGGGCCTCCTGCGGTACCACTCTATAGAACTGTTTAGAGGGGCCTCCTGTGGTGCCACTCCATAGAACTGGTTAGAGAGGCCTCCTGTGGTGCCACTCTATAGAACTGTTTAGAGGGGCCTCCTGTGGTGCCACTCTATAGAACTGGTTAGATGGGCCTCCTGTGGTGCCACTCCATAGAGCTGTTTAGAGAGGCCTCCTGTGGTGCCACTCCATAGAACTGTTTAGAGGGGCCTCCTGTGGTGCCACTCCATATAACTGTTTAGAGGGGCCTCCTGCGGTGCCACTCCATAGAACTGTTTAGAGGGGCCTCCTGTGGTGCCACTCCATAGAACTGTTTAGAGGGGCCTCCTGCGGTGCCACTCCATAGAACTGTTTAGAGGGGCCTCCTGTGGTGCCACTCTGAATGATGCAATAAAGTTCTTTAGGTCTCTCCAGTATCTTAGAAAACGTCTCAAAAATGGCTGTTTATCCTCTTGGTCTTTCATTCACAATATTCATAAAAAACGAAAATTTCAACAAGTGAAATAAAAAAATTATACGAAACATGTGCCACAATTATTGGCACCCCTAGAAATTCTTATGAGTTAAAATCTAACTGAAGTATATTCCCAAGTTCACCTGAGCGATTAGGAATACTTAAGTGGTAAGCCATGACTTCCTGTTTCACTGGGGAATAAATATGAGGTGACACACAGGCCAAGTTCCCATAGTCATCCATCACTATGGGAAAGACCTGAGAATACAGTAATGATTTGCAACAAAGGTTGTTGAGCTGCACAAGTCAGGAAATGGCTTTAAGAAAATATGCTCAACGGTTGAAAATGCCCATTTCCACTATCAGGGCAATAATGAAGAAGTTTAAAGCAACTGGTGATGTTAACAATCGGCCTGAAAGAGGACGTTAGTCTATATTGACCCCGCGCACAGTGAGGAGGATGGTTAGGACAAAAACATCTACAAGGATCACAGCTGGAGAATTGCAGACTTTAGTTGGGTCTTGGGGGTTCGAAAGTCTCAAACTACGATCAGACACCACCTACATAACATCAAGTTGTTTGGGAGGGTTGCCATAAAAAAAAAGCCTTTGCTGTCATAAAACGACAAACTCAAGCGCCTACAGTTTGCCAAATGTTACTGAAACTTTCAATGGGACCAGGTTCTATGGTCAGAGGAGACCATCATAGAGCTTTTTGGAAATTAAAACCAGAGGTGGGTTTGGCGTAGACAGAAAGATAGCCATGCAGAAAAGTACCTCATCCCCACTGTGAAGTATGGTGGTGGATCTTTGATGTTGTGGGGCTGTATTTCTTCCTAAGGTCCTGGACCACTTGTTAGGATACGTGGTATCATGGACTCCATCAAGTACCAGCAGATGTTAAATCAAAACCTGACTGCCTCTGCTAGGAAGCTTAAACTGGGCCTTGGTTGGATCTTCCAGCAGGACAATGATCCAAAGCACACCTCAAAATCAACACAAAAATGATTCACTGACCACAGAATCAAGGTTTTGCCATGGCCACCCCAGTCCCCTGACCTAAACCCCATGGATGAGCTGAAGAGGAGACTTCACGCTTGGACTCTGAAGAGGAGAGTCCAAGCGTGGACCTGGGAATCTGAAGGATCTGGAGAGATTCTGTATGGAGGAACGGTCTCAGATCCCTTGTCGTGTGTTCTCCAACCTCATTACGCGTTGTAGGAGAAGACTCAGAGCTGTTGTCTTGGCAAAGGGAGGTTGTACAAAGGGATGTTTTGCTGTTGTGGCACACATATATTTTAGAAAAATTGTTATCTTATTAAAAGAAATATAAATGTTTTTTTTTTTAATTTTACTTTAGTTAAAGGTTAGATTTTGTGAATATTTTGAATGAAAGACCAAGAGGATAAACAACAAATATAAAAACATTTGACAGCCCGTTTTGCTCATATTTACGAAGGGTGCCAATATTAGTGCAGGGCATATTGTAGATGAGGAATCTATTCTCTGAAGCTCTGACAAGTTTTGTCTGAAAGTTGTTCACCTAAATCCTCTTCCCATTGGTTCTTAAATAAATAATAATCATTGATTCCCATACTGAGACATTCCAGGGGTTTGATTAAACTTAAACCACCAAGGGTTTCTTCTGATAGCAGTAGTGAGTTATGACACCAAGGGTTTCTTCTGATAGCAGTAGTGAGTTAAACCACCAGGGGTTTCTTCTGATAGCAGTAGTGAGTTATGACACCAAGGGTTTCTTCTGATAGCAGTAGTGAGTTATGACACCAAGGGTTTCTTCTGATAGCAGTAGTGAGTTAAACCACCAAGGGTTTCTTCTGATAGCAGTAGTGAGTTAAACCACCAAGGGTTTCTTCTGATAGCAGTAGTGAGTTAAACCACCAAGGGTCTCTTCTGATAGCAGTAGTGAGTTAAACCACCAAGGGTTTCTTCTGATAGCGGTAGTGAGTTAAACCACCAAGGGTTTCTTCTGATAGCAGTAGTGAGTTAAACCACCAAGGGTCTCTTCTGATAGCAGTAGTGAGTTAGGACACCAAGGGTTTCTTCTGATAGCAGTAGTGAGTTAAACCACCAAGGGTCTCTTCTGATAGCAGTAGTGAGTTAAACCACCAGGGGTTTCTTCTGATAGCAGTAGTGAGTTAAACCACCAAGGGTTTCTTCTGATAGCGGTAGTGAGTTAAACCACCAAGGGTTTCTTCTGATAGCAGTAGTGAGTTAAACCACCAAGGGTCTCTTCTGATAGCAGTAGTGAGTTAAACCACCAAGGGTCTCTTCTGATAGCAGTAGTGAGTTAGGACACCAAGGGTTTCTTCTGATAGCAGTAGTGAGTTAAACCACCAGGGGTTTCTTCTGATAGCAGTAGTGAGTTAAACCACCAAGGGTCTCTTCTGATAGCAGTAGTGAGTTAAACCACCAAGGGTCTCTTCTGATAGCAGTAGTGAGTTAAACCACCAAGGGTCTCTTCTGATAGCAGTAGTGAGTTAAACCACCAAGGGTTTCTTCTGATAGCAGTAGTGAGTTAAACCACCAAGGGTTTCTTCTGATAGCAGTAGTGAGTTAAACCACCAAGGGTTTCTTCTGATAGCAGTAGTGAGTTAAACCACCAAGGGTTTCTTCTGATAGCAGTAGTGAGTTAAACCACCAAGGGTTTCTTCTGATAGCAGTAGTGAGTTAAACCACCAAGGGTCTCTTCTGATAGCAGTAGTGAGTTAAACCACCAAGGGTTTCTTCTGATAGCAGTAGTGAGTTAAACCACCAAGGGTTTCTTCTGATAGCAGTAGTGAGTTAAACCACCAAGGGTTTCTTCTGATAGCAGTAGTGAGTTAAACCACCAAGGGGGGATAATTAGGCTGTGTATTTGGTATAAGTAGTTTCATAGTAAGCGGCGAATGACCTTGACCTTTTCTCTGTTTATTACTAAAACCCTTAACTAGACCAATACAGTCTGACTGGTATCTCATCTCTATTTGATTCATTCTCTGATGATTCCTTCAGAGCACAGTTGGCCTCTGAGTCAGTAGAGATTATGTTGTCCATGTTTAGACCTTTATATCCCTGCTGGGTTCTTACAACAGACTTCCTCTCTTTCTGTTCTGCTAGTCTGGCCCGTAAGAAGTCGTCAGGTCTGGAGTCGACCGCCACCATCCGGACCAAGGTGTTTGTCTGGGGACTCAATGACAAAGACCAGCTGGGCGGACTGAAGGGGTCCAAGGTACTGCCTGGTCTGCTTTGATTTGCCTAAAGTTCACCTTTAACTTGTTTTGACATATAATAGCAAGTTGCATGCCCTGCCAAAACCTGAGGGATCTCTCTTTTCCATCCATTTCCTGTGTTTGAGGAGGGCAAAAATTCCACTTGTTACTTACAGTAAATCTCGCTGGATTGATTGCTTAAATTTTTATCTCGCGATTCTTTCATATTCTTGCTTGTCGTTTTGTCCTGTTATGTTACGACCACGTCAATGTTTGTAATAACCTGTCAAACACGCCCCTGGTAATGGCTGAAATGGGCTCATTGGAAAACATTGGCTATATAAGGACGCTAAAACTTCGCTAAAGAGGAAAAGGAAAAATAACTTTTATTTTGATGGAATTGAAAAAAGCTGAAATGAAAACGACTTCTGAAAAGAATCACTCAGATTCTAGTGATGTAATGTCTGATCTGACGAACAATGTGACGTGTGATCTAGAGCCAAGCTATTGATTTTAATATGAAGGTACCCTGCTATTGACACACTTGTTGAATTACGCAACAGTAATTCATGAGGCCGTGTAGACCGCACAGGTGACGGCAGGTAGGCCTAGACAAAGAACGTTTTTGGTAGTTGCAGTCCTGTCTCACCTATTTATGTGAATATTTTATATAATGAACAAAAATATAAATGCAACCATTTCAAAGATTTACAGTTCATTAGAAGGAAATCTGTCAATTTACATAAATTCTTTAGGTCCTAATTTACGGATTTCACTTGACTGTGCAGGGGCGTAGTCATGGGTGGGCCTGGGAGGGCACAGGCCCACCCACTGGGGAGCCAGGCCCAGCCAATCAAAGGGCTTTATTAAAGACAGAAATACTCCAACACTTCACATGTTGCGTTTATATTTTTGTTCAAGTTTATATGCAAATAAAACCAGTGTATTTGTGCAAATGAGGCACATATAATTTTCTTTATTTTAACACAAAATATATGAACAAATACCTGGATAGCATTAGAAAATGTATATATGAGTGCATTCTAAGAAATTAAAAAGTGAAATTTTACAATAAATTGAATAACAGAATTCCCATCAAAATCCCATAATTATTTGTCCGTGCCAGTAAAAATTATGTGCTGTTATTCAGTCAATGTCGGATGGATTTGAAATAATCTTAAAGTTTGGAGTATCTCCATCCATTGTCCCAACTGTGTTGCATTTCTTCGAATAGTTTTTACATATAATGTTCAAAACAAATGAAATACATGAGGAAGGTTAACAGCTGTCTAATTGTTTAGTCTGATCCGCTGCATGTCGGTGCTCTTCCTACTCAGATCAAGGTCCCGTCCTTCTCTGAGACCCTCTCAGCCCTCAACGTGGTGCAGGTGGCCGGCGGCTCCAAGAGTCTGTTCGCAGGTCAGTAAAGATGCCTGCTGTATGAGGGCAATGCCTGCTGTATGAGAGGGCAGTGCCTGCTGTATGAGAGGGCAATGCCTGCTGTATGAGAGGGCAGTGCCAGCTGTATGAGAGGGCAGTGCCTGCTGTATGAGAGGGCAATGCCTGCTGTATGAGGGCAATGCCAGCTGTATGAGAGGGCAATGCCTGCTGTATGAGGGCAATGCCTGCTGTATGAGAGGGCAATGCCTGCTGTATGAGAGGGCAATGCCAGCTGTATGAGGGCAGTGCCTGCTGTATGAGGGCAATGCCAGCTGTATGAGAGGGCAATGCCTGCTGTATGAGAGGGCAGTGCCTGCTGTATGAGGGCAATGCCTGCTGTATGAGAGGGCAGTGCCTGCTGTATGAGGGCAATGCCTGCTGTATGAGAGGGCAATGCCTGCTGTATGAGAGGGCAGTGCCAGCTGTATGAGAGGGCAGTGCCTGCTGTATGAGAGGGCAATGCCTGCTGTATGAGAGGGCAGTGCCTGCTGTATGAGAGGGCAGTGCCTGCTGTATGAGGGCAATGCCAGCTGTATGAGAGGGCAATGCCTGCTGTATGAGAGGGCAGTGCCTGCTGTATGAGGGCAATGCCTGCTGTATGAGAGGGCAGTGCCTGCTGTATGAGGGCAATGCCTGCTGTATGAGAGGGCAATGCCTGCTGTATGAGAGGGCAATGCCTGCTGTATGAGAGGGCAATGCCTGCTGTATGAGAGGGCAATGCCTGCTGTATGAGAGGGCAATGCCTGCTGTATGAGAGGGCAGTGCCTGCTGTATGAGAGGGCAATGCCTGCTGTATGAGAGGGCAATGCCTGCTGTATGAGAGGGCAATGCCTGCTGTATGAGAGGGCAATGCCTGCTGTATGAGGGCAATGCCTGCTGTATGAGAGGGCAGTGCCAGCTGTATGAGAGGGCAGTGCCTGCTGTATGAGAGGGCAATGCCTGCTGTATGAGGGCAGTGCCTGCTGTATGAGAGGGCAGTGCCTGCTGTATGAGAGGGCAATGCCTGCTGTATGAGGGCAGTGCCTGCTGTATGAGAGGGCAATGCCTGCTGTATGAGAGGGCAGTGCCTGCTGTATGAGAGGGCAGTGCCTGCTGTATGAGAGGGCAGTGCCAGCTGTATGAGAGGGCAATGCCTGCTGTATGAGAGGGCAATGCCTGCTGTATGAGAGGGCAGTGCCTGCTGTATGAGAGGGCAGTGCCTGCTGTATGAGGGCAGTGCCTGCTGTATGAGGGCAATGCCTGCTGTATGAGAGGGCAATGCCTGCTGTATGAGAGGGCAGATGCCAGCTGTATGAGAGGGCAGATGCCAGCTGTATGAGAGGGCAGTGCCTGCTGTATGAGAGGGCAGTGCCTGCTGTATGAGAGGGCAGATGCCAGCTGTATGAGAGGGCAGATGCCAGCTGTATGAGAGGGCAGTGCCTGCTGTATGAGAGGGCAGTGCCAGCTGTATGAGAGGGCAGTGCCTGCTGTATGAGAGGGCAGTGCCTGCTGTATGAGAGGGCAGTGCCTGCTGTATGAGAGGGCAATGCCTGCTGTATGAGAGGGCAATGCCTGCTGTATGAGAGGGCAGTGCCTGCTGTATGAGAGGGGAAGGGGGGGGTGTGTGTGTGTGTGTGTGTGTGTGTGTGTAACTGACTTCCCTGTGTTCCAGTGACGGCCGAGGGGAAGGTGTATTCGTGTGGGGAGGCCACTAACGGGCGTCTGGGCCTGGGTCTGTCCAGCGGTACCATCCCTATCCCCCGCCAGATCACTGCTCTCAGTAACTACGTCGTGAAGAAGGTTGCGGTGCATTCTGGGGGACGCCACGCCATGGCCCTCACCGTGGATGGGAAGGTGTTCTCCTGGGGAGAGGGAGACGACGGGAAACTGGGACACTTCAGCAGGATGTAAGTTATATACCCTGCATAGTGCTCTACTTTAGACCAGGACCCAGAGGGATAGTGTACTACTTTAGACCAGGGCCGATAGGGGTAGTGCACTACTTTAGACCAGGACCCATAGGGATAGTGTACTACTTTAGACCAGGGCCGATAGGGGTAGTGCACTACTTTAGACCAGGGCCCATAGGGATAGTGTACTACTTTAGACCAGGGCCCATAGGGGTAGTGCACTACTTTAGACCAGGGCCCATAGGGATAGTGTACTACTTTAGACCAGGACCCATAGGGGTAGTGCAACACTTTTGACCAGGGCCCATAGGGATAGTGCACTACTTTAGACCAGGGCCCATAGGGGTAGTGCACTACTTTAGACCAGGGCCCATAGGGGTAGTGCACTACTTTAGACCAGGGCCCATAGGGGTAGTGCACTACTTTAGACCAGGGCCCATAGGGGTAGTGCACTACTTTAGACCAGGGCCCATAGGGGGTAGTGCACTACTTTAGACCAGGGCCCATAGGGGTAGTGCACTACTTTAGACCAGGGCCCATAGGGGTAGTGCACTACTTTAGACCAGGGCCCATAGGGGGTAGTGTACTACTTTAGACCAGGGCCCATAGGGGTAGTGCACTACTTTAGACCAGGGCCCATAGGGGTAGTGTACTACTTTAGACCAGGGCCCATAGGGGTAGTGCACTACTTTAGACCAGGGCCCATAGGGGGTAGTGCACTACTTTTGACCAGGGTCCATAGGGGTAGTGCACTACTTTTGACCAGGGCCCATAGAGGTAGTGTACTACTTTAGACCAGGGTCCATAGGGGGTAGTGCACTACTTTTGACCAGGACCCATAGGGTTAGTGCACTACTTTAGACCAGGGCCCACTGTGTACACTACGCTGTGAGACTCATTCTACTGTGTACCCTACGCTGTAAGACTTTCATTCTACTGTGTACCCTACGCTGTAAGACTCGTTCTACTGTGTACCCTACGCTGTAAGACTCATTCTACTGTGTACACTACGCTGGGAGACTCATTCTACTGTGTACCCTACGCTGTAAGACTCATTCTACTGTGTACCCTACGCTGTAAGACTCATTCTACTGTGTACCCTACGCTGTAAGACTCATTCTACTGTGTACACTACGCTGGGAGACTCATTCTACTGTGTACACTACGCTGGGAGACTCATTCTACTGTGTACACTACGCTGTAAGACTCGTTCTACTGTGTACTCTACGCTGTAAGACTCATTCTACTGTGTACACTACGCTGTAAGACTTTCATTCTACTGTGTACCCTACGCTGTAAGACTCGTTCTACTGTGTACCCTACGCTGTAAGACTCATTCTACTGTGTACACTACGCTGTGAGACTCGTTCTACTGTGTACCCTACGCTGTAAGACTCATTCTACTGTGTACACTACGCTGTAAGACTCGTTCTGCTGTGTACCCTACGCTGTAAGACTCATTCTACTGTGTACCCTACGCTGTAAGACTTTCATTCTACTGTGTACCCTACGCTGTAAGACTTTCATTCTACTGTGTACACTACGCTGTAAGACTCGTTCTACTGTGTACCCTACGCTGTAAGACTCATTCTACTGTGTACCCTACGCTGTAAGACTCATTCTACTGTGTACCCTACGCTGTAAGACTCGTTCTACTGTGTACACTACGCTGTGAGACTCATTCTACTGTGTACACTACGCTGGGAGACTCATTCTACTGTGTACCCTACGCTGTAAGACTCGTTCTGCTGTGTACCCTACGCTGTAAGACTCATTCTACTGTGTACCCTACGCTGTAAGACTTTCATTCTACTGTGTACCCTACGCTGTAAGACTTTCATTCTACTGTGTACACTACGCTGTAAGACTCGTTCTACTGTGTACCCTACGCTGTAAGACTCATTCTACTGTGTACCCTACGCTGTAAGACTCATTCTACTGTGTACCCTACGCTGTAAGACTCGTTCTACTGTGTACACTACGCTGTGAGACTCATTCTACTGTGTACACTACGCTGGGAGACTCATTCTACTGTGTACACTACGCTGGGAGACTCATTCTACTGTGTACCCTACGCTGTAAGACTCATTCTACTGTGTACCCTACGCTGTAAGACTCATTCTACTGTGTACCCTACGCTGTAAGACTCGTTCTACTGTGTACCCTACGCTGTAAGACTCGTTCTACTGTGTACCCTACGCTGTAAGACTCGTTCTACTGTGTACCCTACGCTGTAAGACTCGTTCTACTGTGTACCCTACGCTGTAAGACTCGTTCTACTGTGTACACTACGCTGGGAGACTCGTTCTACTGTGTACCCTACGCTGTAAGACTCGTTCTACTGTGTACACTACGCTGTAAGACTTTCATTCTACTGTGTACCCTACGCTGTAAGACTCGTTCTACTGGGTACCCTACACTGTAAGACTCGGTTACTGTGTACACTACGCTGTAAGACTCATTCTACTGTGTACCCTACGCTGTAAGACTCATTCTACTGTGTACCCTACGCTGTAAGACTCATTCTACTGTGTACCCTACGCTGTAAGACTCATTCTACTGTGTACCCTACGCTGTAAGACTCATTCTACTGTGTACCCTACGCTGTAAGACTCGTTCTACTGTGTACCCTACGCTGTAAGACTCATTCTACTGTGTACCCTACGCTGTAAGACTCGTTCTACTGTGTACCCTACGCTGTAAGACTCGTTCTACTGTGTACACTACGCTGGGAGACTCATTCTACTGTGTACACTACGCTGGGAGACTCATTCTACTGTGTACCCTACGCTGTAAGACTCATTCTACTGTGTACACTACGCTGGGAGACTCATTCTACTGTGTACACTACGCTGGGAGACTCATTCTACTGTGTACACTACGCTGTAAGACTCATTCTACTGTGTACACTACGCTGGGAGACTCATTCTACTGTGTACACTACGCTGGGAGACTCATTCTACTGTGTACACTACGCTGGGAGACTCATTCTACTGTGTACACTACGCTGTAAGACGTTCATTCTACTGTGTACACTACGCTGTAAGACGTTCATTCTACTGTGTACACTACGCTGTAAGACTTTCATTCTACTGTGTACCCTACGCTGTAAGACTCATTCTACTGTGTACCCTACGCTGTAAGACTCGTTCTACTGTGTACCCTACGCTGTAAGACTCATTCTACTGTGTACCCTACGCTGTAAGACTCGTTCTACTGTGTACCCTACGCTGTAAGACTCATTCTACTGTGTACCCTACGCTGTAAGACTCGTTCTACTGTGTACCCTACGCTGTAAGACTCATTCTACTGTGTACCCTACGCTGTAAGACTCATTCTACTGTGTACCCTACGCTGTAAGACTCATTCTACTGTGTACCCTACGCTGTAAGACTTTCATTCTACTGTGTACACTACGCTGTAAGACTCGTTCTACTGTGTACCCTACGCTGTAAGACTCATTCTACTGTGTACCCTACGCTGTAAGACTCATTCTACTGTGTACCCTACGCTGTAAGACTCATTCTACTGTGTACCCTACGCTGTAAGACTCATTCTACTGTGTACCCTACGCTGTAAGACTCATTCTACTGTGTACACTACGCTGGGAGACTCGTTCTACTGTGTACCCTACGCTGTAAGACTAATTCTACTGTGTACCCTACGCTGTAAGACTCGTTCTACTGTGTACATTACGCTGGGAGACTCGTTCTACTGTGTACCCTACGCTGTAAGACTCATTCTACTGTGTACCCTACGCTGTAAGACTTTCATTCTACTGTGTACCCTACGCTGTGAGACTCATTCTACTGTGTACCCTACGCTGTAAGACTTTCATTCTACTGTGTACCCTACGCTGTGAGACTCATTCTACTGTGTACACTACGCTGTAAGACTCGTTCTACTGTGTACCCTACGCTGTAAGACTTGTTCTACTGTGTACCCTACGCTGTAAGACTCGTTCTACTGTGTACCCTACGCTGTGAGACTCATTCTACTGTGTACACTACGCTGTAAGACTCATTCTACTGTGTACCCTACGCTGTAAGACTCGTTCTACTGTGTACCCTACGCTGTAAGACTTTCATTCTACTGTGTACACTACACTGTAAGACTCATTCTACTGTGTACACTACGCTGTAAGACTCATTTTACTGTGTACCCTACGCTGTAAGACTCATTCTACTGTGTACCCTACGCTGTAAGACTCGTTCTACTGTGTACACTACGCTGTGAGACTCATTCTACTGTGTACACTACGCTGGGAGACTCATTCTACTGTGTACCCTACGCTGTAAGACTCGTTCTACTGTGTACACTACGCTGTAAGACTCGTTCTACTGTGTACCCTACGCTGTAAGACGTTCATTCTACTGTGTACCCTACGCTGTAAGACTCATTCTACTGTGTACTCTACGCTGTAAGACTCATTCTACTGTGTACCCTACGCTGGGAGACTCATTCTACTGTGTACACTACGCTGGGAGACTCATTCTACTGTGTACCCTACGCTGGGAGACAAATCAAATGACTTTGAGGCACTAATGTCCGTTATTCAGAAGATGTAGAGTATATAGAAAAACATCAACACGCATCTCTTTCTAAATGCATCTCTTCCTCGCTGTAGGAACTGTGACAAGCCGCGTCTCATCGAGGCCTTGAAGACCAAGAGGATCCGGGACATCGCCTGTGGCTCGTCCCACAGTGCTGCCATCACCTCCAGTGGAGAACTGCATAGCTGGGGTCTGGGGGAGTACGGACGCCTGGGACACGGAGACAACACCACGCAGCTACGTCCTAAACTGGTACGTACTAGAGACGACACCACACAGCTACGACCCAAACTGGTACGTAGTAGAGACGACACCACACAGCTACGTCCCAAACTGGTACGTACTAGAGACGACACCACTCAGCTACGTCCCAAACTGGTACGTACTAGAGACGACACCACGCAGCTACGTCCCAAACTGGTACGTACTAGAGACGACACCACGCAGCTACGTCCTAAACTGGTACGTACTAGAGACGACACCACGCAGCTACGACCCAAACTGGTACGTACTAGAGACGACACCACACAGCTACGTCCCAAACGGGTACGTAGTAGAGACGACACCACACAGCTACGACCCAAACTGGTACGTAGTAGAGACGACACCACACAGCTACGTCCCAAACTGGTACGTACTAGAGACGACACCACACAGCTACGTCCCAAACTGGTACGTACTAGAGACGACACCACACACCTACGTCCCAAACTGGTACGTACTAGAGACGACACCACTCAGCTACGTCCCAAACTGGTACGTACTAGAGACGACACCACACAGCCACGTCCCAAACTGGTACGTACTAGAGACGACACCACGCAGCTACGTCCCAAACTGGTACGTACTAGAGACGACACCACGCAGCTACGTCCCAAACTGGTACGTACTAGAGACGACACCACACAGCTACGTCCTAAACTGGTACGTACTAGAGACGACACCACACAGCTACGTCCTAAACTGGTACGTACTAGAGACGACACCACACAGCTACGACTGGTACGTACTAGAGACGACACCACACAGCTACGTCCCAAACTGGTACGTACTAGAGACGACACGACACAGCTACGTCCCAAACTGGTACGTACTAGAGACGACACCACACAGCTACGTCCCAAACTGGTACGTACTAGAGACGACACCACGCAGCTACGTCCCAAACTGGTACGTACTAGAGACGACACCACACAGCTACGTCCCAAACTGGTACGTACTAGAGACGACACCACACAGCTACGTCCTAAACTGGTACATACTAGATACGACACCACACAGCTACGTCCTAAACTGGTACGTACTAGAGACGACACCACACAGCTACGACTGGTACGTACTAGAGACGACACCACACAGCTACGTCCCAAACTGGTACGTACTAGAGACGACACCACACAGCTACGTCCCAAACTGGTACGTACTAGAGACGACACCACACAGCTACGTCCCAAACTGGTACGTACTAGAGACGACACCACACAGCTACGTCCCAAACTGGTACGTACTAGAGACGACGCCACACAGCTACGTCCCAAACTGGTACGTACTAGAGACGACACCACACAGCTACGTCCTAAACTGGTACGTACTAGAGACAGCACCACACAGCTACGACTGGTACGTACTAGAGACGACACCACACAGCTACGACTGGTACGTACTAGAGACGACACCACACAGCTACGTCCCAAACTGGTACGTACTAGAGACGACACCACACAGCTACGACCCAAACTGGTACGTACTAGAGACGACGCCACACAGCTACGTCCCAAACTGGTACGTACTAGAGACGACACCACACAGCTACGTCCCAAACTGGTACGTACTAGAGACGACACCACACAGCTACGTCCCAAACTGGTACGTACTAGAGACGACACCACACAGCTACGTCCCAAACTGGTACGTACTAGAGACGACACCACACAGCTACGTCCCAAACTGGTACGTACTAGAGACAGCACCACACAGCTACGTCCCAAACTGGTACGTACTAGAGACGACACCACGCAGCTACGCCCCAAACTGGTACGTACTAGAGACGACACCACGCAGCTACGTCCCAAACTGGTACGTACTAGAGACGACACCACGCAGCTACGTCCTAAACTGGTACGTACTAGAGACGACACCACACAGCTACGACCCAAACTGGTACGTACTAGAGACGACACCACACAGCTACGTCCCAAACGGGTACGTAGTAGAGACGACACCACACAGCTACGACCCAAACTGGTACGTAGTAGAGACGACACCACACAGCTACGTCCCAAACTGGTACGTACTAGAGACGACACCACACAGCTACAACCCAAACTGGTACGTAGTAGAGACGACACCACACAGCTACGTCCCAAACTGGTACGTACTAGAGACGACACCACACAGCTACGTCCCAAACTGGTACGTACTAGAGACGACACCACACAGCTACGTCCCAAACTGGTACGTAGTAGAGACGACACCACACAGCTACGTCCCAAACTGGTACGTAGTAGAGACGACACCACACAGCTACGACCCAAACTGGTACGTACTAGAGACGACACCACACAGCTACGTCCCAAACGGGTACGTAGTAGAGACGACACCACACAGCTACGTCCCAAACTGGTACGTACTAGAGACGACACCACACAGCTACGTCCCAAACTGGTACGTACTAGAGACGACACCACACAGCTACGTCCCAAACTGGTACGTACTAGAGACGACACCACACAGCTACGTCCCAAACTGGTACGTAGTAGAGACGACACCACACAGCTACGACCCAAACTGGTACGTACTAGAGACGACACCACACAGCTACGTCCCAAACGGGTACGTAGTAGAGACGACACCACACAGCTTCGTCCCAAACTGGTACGTACTAGAGACGACACCACACAGCTACGTCCCAAACTGGTACGTAGAATGAGACGACACCACACAGCTACGACCCAAACTGGTACGTACTAGAGACGACACCACACAGCTACGTCCCAAACTGGTACGTACTAGAGACGACACCACACAGCTACGTCCCAAACTGGTACGTAGTAGAGACGACACCACACAGCTACGTCCCAAACTGGTACGTACTAGAGACGACACCACACAGCTACGACCCAAACTGGTACGTACTAGAGACGACACCACACAGCTACGACTGGTACGTACTAGAGACGACACCACACAGCTACGTCCCAAACTGGTACGTACTAGAGACGACACCACACAGCTACGTCCCAAACTGGTACGTACTAGAGACGACACCACACAGCTACGTCCCAAACTGGTACGTACTAGAGACGACACCACGCAGCTACGTCCCAAACTGGTACGTACTAGAGACGACACCACACAGCTACGTCCCAAACTGGTACGTACTAGAGACGACACCACACAGCTACGTCCTAAATTGGTACGTACTAGAGACGACACCACACAGCTACGTCCTAAACTGGTACGTACTAGAGACGAAACCACACAGCTACGACTGGTACGTACTAGAGACGACACCACACAGCTACGTCCCAAACTGGTACGTAGTAGAGACGACACCACACAGCTACGTCCCAAACTGGTACGTACTAGAGACGACACCACACAGCTACGACCCAAACTGGTACGTACTAGAGACGACACCACACAGCTACGACTGGTACGTACTAGAGACGACACCACACAGCTACGTCCCAAACTGGTACGTACTAGAGACGACACCACACAGCTACGTCCCAAACTGGTACGTACTAGAGACGACACCACACAGCTACGTCCCAAACTGGTACGTACTAGAGACGACACCACGCAGCTACGTCCCAAACTGGTACGTACTAGAGACGACACCACACAGCTACGTCCCAAACTGGTACGTACTAGAGACGACACCACACAGCTACGTCCTAAACTGGTACGTACTAGAGACGACACCACACAGCTACGTCCTAAACTGGTACGTACTAGAGACGAAACCACACAGCTACGACTGGTACGTACTAGAGACGACACCACACAGCTACGTCCCAAACTGGTACGTACTAGAGACGACACCACACAGCTACGTCCCAAACTGGTACGTACTAGAGACGACACCACACAGCTACGTCCCAAACTGGTACGTACTAGAGACGACACCACACAGCTACGTCCCAAACTGGTACGTACTAGAGACGACACCACACAGCTACGTCCCAAACTGGTACGTACTAGAGACGACACCACACAGCTACGTCCCAAACTGGTACGTACTAGAGACGACACCACACAGCTACGTCCCAAACTGGTACGTACTAGAGACGACACCACACAGCTACGTCCCAAACTGGTACGTACTAGAGACGACACCACACAGCTACGTCCCAAACTGGTACGTACTAGAGACGACACCACACAGCTACGTCCTAAACTGGTACGTACTAGAGACGACACCACACAGCTACGTCCTAAACTGGTACGTACTAGAGACGAAACCACACAGCTACGACTGGTACGTACTAGAGACGACACCACACAGCTACGTCCCAAACTGGTACGTACTAGAGACGACACCACACAGCTACGTCCCAAACTGGTACGTACTAGAGACGACACCACACAGCTACGACCCAAACTGGTACGTACTAGAGACGACACCACGCAGCTACGTCCTAAACTGGTACGTACTAGAGACGACACCACACAGCCACGTCCCAAACTGGTACGTACTAGAGACGACACCACACAGCTACGACTGGTACGTACTAGAGACGACACCACACAGCTACGTCCCAAACTGGTACGTACTAGAGACGACACCACACAGCTACGACTGGTACGTACTAGAGACGACACCACACAGCTACGACTGGTACGTACTAGAGACGAAACCACACAGCTACGTCCTAAACTGGTACGTACTAGAGACGACACCACACAGCTACGTCCTAAACTGGTACGTACTAGAGACGACACCACACAGCTACGTCCCAAACTGGTACGTACTAGAGACGACACCACACAGCTACGTCCCAAACTGGTACGTACTAGAGACGACACCACACAGCTACGACTGGTACGTACTAGAGACGACACCACACAGCTACGACTGGTACGTACTAGAGACGACACCACACAGCTACGTCCTAAACTGGTACGTAGTAGAGACGACACCACACAGCTACGTCCTAAACTGGTACGTACTAGAGACGACACCACACAGCTACGACTGGTACGTACTAGAGACGACACCACACAGCTACGACTGGTACGTACCAGCACTACCTCTCTGTGGATCTATTTCTGAGACTCCTGGTACTATAATAATGTACCATAATGTGGTTTTCTGAGTCTCTCCTGGTACTATAATAATGTACCATAAGTGGGTTTTCTGAGTCTCTCCTGGTACTATAATAATGTACCATAATGGGGTTTTCTGAGTCTCTCCTGGTACTATAATAATGTACCATAAGTGGGTTTTCTGAGTCTCTCCTGGTACTATAATAATGTACCATAATGTGGTTTTCTGAGTCTCTCCTGGTACTATAATAATGTACCATAAGTGGGTTTTCTGAGTCTCTCCTGGTACTATAATAATGTACCATAAGTGGGTTTTCTGAGTCTCTCCTGTTACTATAATAATGTACCATAATGTGGTTTTCTGAGACTCTCCTGTTACTGTACATGTGGTTTTAGATTGGCTACAGAACTGTTAACGTTGTGTATCTGATCTGGGTTTGATACAGGTGAAGGTGCTTCTGGGTCACCGTGTGGTCCAGGTGGCTTGTGGGAGTAGAGATGCCCAAACTCTAGCCCTGACAGATGAAGGTACTTGTGTGTCTGTATTTGTGTTTGTCTTTGAATAGATAGCCACGTGTCGTTACACTGCAGTGCTCTGAGCTGTGATCTCTCCGTCTTCCCTCCTCAGGCCTGGTGTTCTCCTGGGGCGATGGGGACTTTGGGAAGCTGGGTCGGGGGGGCAGCGAGGGCTGTAATATCCCCCAGAACATTGAGAGGCTGAATGGGCAGGGAGTCTGTCAGATAGAGTGTGGGGCTCAGTTCTCCCTGGCTCTCACCAAGTCTGGAGTGGTCTGGACATGGTAAGATCAAATTTTATTAGTCACAGACACGTATTTGGCAGATGTTATTACTGGTGTAGCGAAATGGTCGTGGACAGCTGAGTAGGATTACGAAACATCCTGAGTAGGATTACGAAACATCCTGAGTAGGATTACGAAACATCCTGAGTAGGATTACGAAACATCCTGAGTAGGATTACGAAACATCCTGAGTAGGATTGCGAAACATCCTGAGTAGGATTGCGAAACATCCTGAGTAGGATTGCGAAACATCCTGAGTAGGATTGCGAAACATCCTGAGTAGGATTGCGAAACATCCTGAGTAGGATTGCGAAACATCCTGAGTAGGATTGCGAAACATCCTGAGTAGGATTGCGAAACATCCTGAGTAGGATTACGAAACATCCTGAAAACGTGAGACTTTCTGGAATCAGCAGGGAATCCTTTAACCTGGAACTGGGATTTATTCAGGAAAGTTTTAGGAATTTTACTACCCTACAGCTGATGACATAAGCTGTGTTTGAATACGTATACTACATAGTTAATGAGTGTATACTACATAGTTAATGAGTGTATACTACATAGTTAATGAGTGTATACTACATAGTTAATGAGTGTATACTACATAGTTAATGAGTGTATACTACATAGTTAATGAGTGTATACTACATAGTTAACGGTGTCCTTTCAGCCGAGTGTACAAGCCCTTCGCCTGTCTACCCGGAAGTTGATACTCTTGCTATGTAACTTATTGCTAGCTTGTAATACTACACATTTCTCCCGAGTGGCGCAGCGGTTTAAGGCACTGCATCTCAGTGCAAGAGGTGTCACTGCAGTTCCTGGTTCAAATCCAGGCTGCATCACATCCGGCCGTGATTGGGAGTCCCATAAGGCGCTGCACAATTGGCCCAGCGACGTCCGGGTTTGGCCGGGGGTAGGCCGTCATTGTAAAGAAGAATTTGTTCTTAACTGACTTGCCTAGTTAAATGTTAAATGTATAAAAAATAACAATGTCCATTGAGCACGCTCAGCGACTAAACCACTAAGTTAAGAATGACCTGAAAAGTCAAGTGAATAAACGTTGGGTAGTTAGTTAAGTAGCAGATAGTTCATATACTGGCAAGTTCGATATATTAGTAGCCAACTAACGTTCGGTAGCTAGCTAACAAGCAACTGCTGTAATGATATGCTATGTGGTTTTAAAGGCTAGCGTAGCTAACAAATTGTCAGCCAACGTAGCGTGTAATGTGACTTATTTGGAAAGTGATTCGTTTTTTATTACATTGCTCAACGTTCTTGACATTTGTCATAATTATAATTTGCTAGGCCTTGATTTTAAATAAGAATTTGTTCTTAACTGACTTGCTTACTTAAATAATTGTATTTGTATTTAAAGTAAATAATCATTGCTTTAACTAATTATGACAAATGTTAAGAACATGACCAATGTAATAAAAAAAACAAATTACTTTTCAAATAAGTGAGGAATGGGAAAAGGTCTCCAGAGATGGTCTGGAGAGGGAGGAGGGGATGGGGTCAAGCGGGCAGGTCTTTGGGTGGCCGGAAATCACTAGAGAGACTGAAGAACTAACACGACTTGCTAATTGCTTAGCAGAGGTGGAAAACACAGCTCCCTGTACTAATTACTGATTGCCCTAGGAGAGGTGAATCCACTCCCTCTCCAATACAGCCACTGATTACTGATTGCCCTAGGAGAGGTGAATCCACTCCCTCTCCAATACAGCCACTGATTACTGATTGCCCTAGGAGAGGTGAATCCACTCCCTCTCCAAGACAGCCACTGATTACTGATTGCCCTAGGAGAGGTGAATCCACTCCCTCTCCAAGACAGCCACTGATTACTGATTGCCCTAGGAGAGGTGAATCCACTCCCTCTCCAATACAGCCACTGATTACTGATTGCCCTAGGAGAGGTGAATCCACTCCCTCTCCAATACAGCCACTGATTACCAACACAAGTCACTAATCGCGCTGTCCCTTGATCCTGGTCGACGTGGCAACAACTATTTGCAAATGATGAGCAGTCAGCAGTTCACCCAACAAGTAGCCCACTGGGAAGACAGGAAGCAGTTCACCCAACAAGTAGCCCACTGGGAAGACAGGAAGCAGTTCACACACCAACTAGACTACAGGGAAGACATGAAGCAGTTCACACACCAACTAGACTACAGGGAAGACAGGAAGCAGTTCACACACCAACTAGACTACTGGGGAGACAGGAAGCAGTTCACACACCAAGTAGACTACTGGGAAGACAGGAAGCAGTTCACACACCAAGTAGACTACAGGGGAGACAGGAAACAGTTCACACACCAACTAGACTACTGGGGAGACAGGAAGCAGTTCACACACCAAGTAGACTACAGGGGAGACAGGAAGCAGTTCACACACCAAGTAGACTACAGGGGAGACAGGAAGCAGTTCACACACCAAGTAGACTACTGGGAAGACAGGAAGCAGTTCACACACCAACTAGACTACAGGGGAGACAGGAAGCAGTTCACACACCAAGTAGACTACTGGGAAGACAGGAAGCAGTTCACACACCAACTAGACTACAGGGGAGACAGGAAGCAGTTCACACACCAAGTAGACTACAGGGGAGACAGGAAGCAGTTCACACACCAACTAGACTACTGGGGAGACAGGAAGCAGTTCACACACCAAGTAGACTACTGGGAAGACAGGAAGCAGTTCACACACCAACTAGACTCCAGGGGAGACAGGAAGCAGTTCACACACCAAGTAGACTACAGGGGAGACAGGAAGCAGTTCACACACCAACTAGACTACAGGGAAGACAGGAAGCAGTTAAAGGAGATGGCCCTAGCTAGCTAAAAGACAGGAAGCAGTTAAAGGAGATGGCCCTAGCTAGCTAAAAGACAGGAAGCAGTTAAAGGAGATGGCCCTAGCTAGCTAAAAGACAGGAAGCAGTTAAAGGAGATGGCCCTAGCTAGCTAAAAGACAGGAAGCAGTTAAAGTAGATGGCCCTAGCTAGCTAAAAGACAGGAAGCAGTTAAAGGAGATGGCCCTAGCTAGCTAAAAGACAGGAAGCAGTTAAAGGAGATGGCCCTAGCTAGCTAAAAGACAGGAAGCAGTTAAAGGAGATGGCCCTAGCTAGCTAAAAGACAGGAAGCAGTTAAAGGAGATGGCCCTAGCTAGCTAAAAGACAGGAAGCAGTTAAAGTAGATGGCCCTAGCTAGCTAAAAGACAGGAAGCAGTTAAAGGAGATGGCCCTAGCTAGCTAAAAGACAGGAAGCAGTTAAAGGAGATGGCCCTAGCTAGCTAAAAGACAGGAAGCAGTTAAAGGAGATGGCCCTAGCTAGCAAAAAGACAGGAAGCAGTTAAAGGAGATGGCCCTAGCTAGCAAAAAGACAGGAAGCAGTTAAAGGAGATGGCCCTAGCTAGCAAAAAGACAGGAAGCAGTTAAAGGAGATGGCCCTAGCTAGCAAAAAGACAGGAAACAGTTAAAGGAGATGGCCCTAGCTAGCAAAAAGACAGGAAGCAGTTAAAGGAGATGGCCCTAGCTAGCAAAAAGACAGGAAGCAGTTAAAGGAGATGGCCCTAGCTAGCAAAAAGACAGGAAGCAGTTAAAGGAGATGGCCCTAGCTAGCAAAAAGACAGGAAGCAGTTAAAGGAGATGGCCCTAGCTAGCTAAAAGACAGGACTAGACCACAACAGAAATGCATTGGTTTTGTACAGCTCCGTTTGGCTCAACGATGAGACGTGAGAGAGCTGTTAGCTGGCGTTAGCTAGCTGCTTGTCGTCACTCTAAACTCTGACAGAGTTGTGACTTTTGATTGGTAGAAGATCATTCTGTTCTGATTCCAGATTTGAGTAGCAGAGAAGTAGACAAAGATTTAATAGACTGGTTAGCTGACAACGTCACGAATGCGATGTGCACTTCAAAGGGGCAGAAGGCCGGGACTTGTGGTTCTGGATGTCGATATAGCTAGCAACAATGACGAGAAACTGCCATGTGGTGAATCGTCAGTGGCTGGTTTCATCTGGTTTTTGATACCATTTCTTGTCTTGAGGTGGTTTGACTAATGTCACATTCTATGCTAATATAATATTTGCTAGCTAGCTAACGGACAACTGTAACAAGACAACAATTGCTCATTTTGCAACTTTATTTATTTATGTTTTCAACATATCAACAATCTAACCCAACCCCGTCTATTTTGCCCCATAGTTGCACACCTGTCGGTTTTGTTGCTAAACAACCAACCCGTCTGTTTTGTTGCTAAACAACCAACCCGTCTGTTTTGTTGCTAAACAACCAACCCGTCTGTTTTGTTGCTAAACAACCAACCCGTCGGTTTTGTTGCTAAACAACCAACCCGTCGGTTTTGTTGCTAAACAACCAACCCGTCGGTTTTGTTGCTAAACAACCAACCCGTCGGTTTTGTTGCTAAACAACCAACCCGTCGGTTTTGTTGCTAAACAACCAACCCGTCGGTTTTGTTGCTAAACAACCAACCCGTCGGTTTTGTTGCTAAACAACCAACCCGTCGGTTTTGTTGCTAAACAACCAACCCGTCGGTTTTGTTGCTAAACAACCAACCCGTCTGTTTTGTTGCTAAACAACCAACCCGTCGGTTTTGTTGCTAAACAACCAACCCGTCTGTTTTGTTGCTAAACAACCAACCCGTCTGTTTTGTTGCTAAACAACCAACCCGTCTGTTTTGTTGCTAAACAACCAACCCGTCGGTTTTGTTGCTAAACAACCAACCCGTCGGTTTTGTTGCTAAACAACCAACCCGTCGGTTTTGTTGCTAAACAACCAACCCGTCTGTTTTGTTGCTAAACAACCAACCCGTCGGTTTTGTTGCTAAACGACCAACCCGTCGGTTTTGTTGCTAAACGACCAACCCGTCTGTTTTGTTGCTAAACGACCAACCCGTCGGTTTTGTTGCTAAACGACCAACCCGTCGGTTTTGTTGCTAAACAACCAACCCGTCTGTTTTGTTGCTACACAACCAACCCGTCTGTTTTGTTGCTAAACAACCAACCCGTCGGTTTTATTGCTAAACAACCAACCCGTCTGTGGTCAAACATTTTGTCTAACTTATTGGGGGCGTGGTCAAAACAGCAGTTGTTTCTGAAAGTTCACAGAAAACGTTGTTGATGCGGTTACTATACCGAACAAGAATATAAACGCAACAGTTTCAAAGATTTAACTGAGTTACAGTTCATGAGAAATTCAGTCTATTTGAAATAAATTCATTAGGCCCTAATCTATGGATTTCACATGACTGGGAATACAGATATGCATCTGTTGGTCACAGATGCCTTAAAAATAATGGGCCTTTGTGCATTCAAATTGCCATCAATAAAATGCAAATGTGTTCGTTCTCCGTAGCTTATGCCTGCCCATGCCGTAACCATAGCCACCATGTGGCACTCTGTTCACAACGTTGACATCAGCAAACCGCTCGCCCACACGACGCCATACACATGTTCTGAGGCTGTGAGGCCGGTTGGATGTACTACTACATTCTCTAATACGACGTTGGAGGCGGCTTATGGTAGAGAAATTAACGTTACATTCTCTGGCAACAGCTCTGGTGGACATTCCTGCAGTCAGCATGCCAATTGCACGCTCCCTCAAAACTTGAGACGTCTGAGGCATTGTTTTGTGTGACAAAACATTTTAGTGGCCTTTTTTGTCCCCAGCACAAGGTGCACCTGTGTAATGATCATGCTGTTTAATCAGCTTCTTGATATGCCACACCTGTTAAGTGGATGGATTATCTTGGTAAAGGGGAAATGCTCACAAACAGGAATGTAAAGAGAAATAAGGTTTTCGTGCGTATGGAACATTTCTGCTAACTTTTTTGGTTTCAGCTCATGAATCACGGGACCAACACTTTACATGTTGTGTTTGTATTTTTGTTCGGGGGTAAAATAACGTTAGGTCGGTACCAGATAATTCTGTTCTGATTACAGAGAAGTATAGGAAGATGTCTTATTTTTGTCTTAGTTGTTGGGAAAGTGGTAAATAAAGTAGCTGCTTTGTTTACAGCGAATAGAATGTTGGGAGAGATGATGTCACTCTGGAACCTTTTAGAATGCCGAGGAAATGACATGGATGGAGGACAAAACGTTGGATAGTTTAAAAAGTAGAAAATATATCCCAAAAATTGTATGCACACACTTTTAAAGTTTAAAGGGTGTTTTTTAGCTTGAATGGTGTAAGAGGAGTAGCGTTGTAGAGAATAATATTAACTATTGTAACGGTCCTGACCTGTTTTATGTTGTTTTGTATGTATTTAGGTCAGGGCATGTGTTTTGGGTGGGCAGTCTATGTTATCTGTTTCTATGTTGGTTTTGGTTGCCTGGTATGGCTCTTAATTAGAGGCAGGTGTTTTGCGTTCTCCTCTAATTAAGAGTCATATTTAGGTAGGGCGTTCTCACTGTTTGTTGGTGGGTGATTGTCTCCTGTGTCTGTGTCGATGTTACACCATACGGGATTGTTTCGGTTTGTTCGTGCGTCTTTTGTAGTAAGTACTTGTTCGTTCGTTCTGCGTGTGTTATGTCAGTTCGTCGTACTAAAGTCTGTCTACTTTCGTTTTGTTATTTTGTTAGTTTATTCAAGTATAGTTTGTTTCGTTTTTGTCTTGTAAATAAAATTCATCATGTATTCACAACCCGCTGCGCCTTGGCTCGATCACTACTCCTCCTCTTCTTATGAAGAGGAAGAGGAACGCAGTTACAACTATAAAGACAAAATAATTCATGCAATATCTACAGTGTGGCTGCTGTCGCAAGTCCCGCTAATAAGTGGTGCAGCTTTCGCACATTAACAACGCAGTCCCCTGAACAAGGGAAGGTGGTTACATAAAAAATGTAAAACAGTCAGTAAAATAAGATTATGTCCCTCACACTCAAATCTGGACCTCGAAGCCAGTGGACACCAGGTGGATGTTATTAATTATCAGGTAGAAGAGAAAAGCAACAGGCTCTGGACCTGGCAGGGTCAGAGTTGAGTATCCCTGGTTTATGTGATGTTCTACCCAGGGATAAAGGGGAATAACTGTCTGTTTCTCTACCAGGGGTAAAGGGGAATAACTGTCTGTTTCTCTACCAGGGGTAAAGGGGAATAACTGTCTGTTTCTCTACCAGGGGTAAAGGGGAATAACTGTCTGTTTCTCTACCAGGGGTAAAGGGGAATAACTGTCTGTTTCTCTACCAGGGGTAAAGGGGAATAACTGTCTGTTTCTCTACCAGGGGTAAAGGGGAATAACTGTCTGTTTCTCTACCAGGGGTAAAGGGGAATAACTGTCTGTTTCTCTACCAGGGGTAAAGGGGAATAACTGTCTGTTTCTCTACCAGGGGTAAAGGGGAATAACTGTCTGTTTCTCTACCAGGGGTAAAGGGGAATAACTGTCTGTTTCTCTACCAGGGGTAAAGGGGAATAACTGTCTGTTTCTCTACCAGGGGTAAAGGGGAATAACTGTCTGTTTCTCTACCAGGGGTAAAGGGGAATAACTGTCTGTTTCTCAACCAGGGCTAAAGGGGAATAACTGTCTGTTTCTCTACCAGGGCTAAAGGGGAATAACTGTCTGTTTCTCTACCAGGGATAAAGGGGAATAACTGTCTGTTTCTCTACCAGGGATAAAGGGGAATAACTGTCTATTTCTCTACCAGGGATAAAGGGGAATAACTGTCTGTTTCTCTACCAGGGGTAAAGGGGAATAACTGTCTGTTTCTCTACCAGGGGTAAAGGGGAATAACTGTCTGTTTCTCTACCAGGGGTAAAGGGGAATAACTGTCTGTTTCTCTACCAGGGGTAAAGGGGAATAACTGTCTGTTTCTCTACCAGGGATAAAGGGGAATAACTGTCTGTTTCTCTACCAGGGATAAAGGGGAATAACTGTCTGTTTCTCTACCAGGGATAAAGGGGAATAACTGTCTGTTTCTCTACCAGGGGTAAAGGGGAATAACTGTCTGTTTCTCTACCAGGGGTAAAGGGGACTACTTCCGTCTGGGCCACGGGACAGACGTCCATGTGCGTAAGCCTCAGATGGTGGAGGGGCTTAGGGGGAAGAAGATTATCCACGTGGCCGTGGGGGCGCTGCACTGCCTGGCTGTCACCGAAACTGGACAGGTGGGTACTGGCCTCCACGCCTCCTCCACATCAGACAGCAGGCTAGGCCTCCTCCACATCAGACAGCAGGCTAGGCCTCCTCCACATCAGACACCAGGCTAGGCCTCCTCCACATCAGACACCAGGCTAGGCCTCCTCCACATCAGACACCAGGCTAGGCCTCCTCCACATCAGACACCAGGCTAGGCCTCCTCCACATCAGACACCAGGCTAGGCCTCCTCCACATCAGACACCAGGCTAGGCCTCCTCCACATCAGACACCAGGCTAGGCCTCCTCCACATCAGACACCAGGCTAGGCCTCCTCCACATCAGACACCAGGCTAGGCCTCCTCCACATCAGACACCAGGCTAGGCCTCCTCCACATCAGACACCAGGCTAGGCCTCCTCCACATCAGACACCAGGCTAGGCCTCCACATCAGACACCAGGCTAGGCCTCCACATCAGACACCAGGCCTCCTCCACATCAGACACCAGGCTAGGCCTCCTCCACATCAGACACCAGGCCTCCTCCACATCAGACACCAGTCAAACATTTCTGAAAAACAGTTTTTTCTTTGTCGTTATGGGGTTTTGTGTGTAGATTGAGGGGGGAAAACCTATTTCATCCATTTTAGAATAAGACTGCAACGTAACAAAATGTGGGAAAAGTCAAAGGGGTCTGAATACTTTCCCGAATCCACTGTACAACCCATATTTATGTTTATTTATTTTCCCTTTTGTACTTTAACTATTTGCACATGGTTACAACACTGTATATAGACATATTATGACATTTTAAATATTATTTTGGAACATTTGTGAGTCATGTTTACTGTTCCGTTTTGGTTTATTTTACTTTTGTTTATTATACATTTCACTTGCTTTGGCAATGTTAACATATGTTTCATATTGAATTGAATTGAGAGAGAGAGAGCGAGAGATGTTTGAAGGAGAGAAAGAGCTGACCTTAATGTCTGTGAGTTAGTGTTCTTAGAAGGAGAGGCTGAATTTCAAACCCAACACTTGGAGCAATCGGTATGCACAATCCTGAGGCAATCGAGTCTGTCCCGAGCACACTGGCATGGGAAAACTCTAAGGGCCCAGAATGGTTTATACAATGTTTCAAGTTTAATAACGCAAGCTTCGGGCCGGACCCGGTTGATAGTTGATACAATGTTTCAAGTTTGTTGTAGAGAGATGAATGCGATTTAAATTATTATAATTTAAATTAAGTTGTTCCACGAAAATGTGCGTATGACAATCATAATCTAATCTACATATTAATGAATATTAATATTAATAATCTACATCGGTAGAAATGGTAAATCAATTGTCATTCCACGTGAAACAGGTTGCCGACTCCTGGTGTAGCCTATTACCGGAAACTTCAGGAGCGTAACGTCTGAATCTGCGGGAGGAGGATTAATCCACAAGTTTCTTCTGGTTATCTTGATCTCTGGCTCCCTCTTGAGTCATTCGTTTTCTTAATTATTTCATCAAACTGTCCACTTAAAGCATCAGACAAGCTCAGTGCAAATAGTTTTATTAAACGTATAATGTGTGTCTATATATGGAAAAATACCCGTTTAGAAATTGAGGAAGAACAGACGACTCTCAGTCGGGGACAGCCCTGATATACTTGTACATATCTGGTGCAGTAGAGTAGGGATGTTGTTTTGTTCCTTTATCAGAGTACGCGTCGGTGTCTGCCTACATGCTACAAGACACGTCGCGGGAGACGATGCTCGAAAATGGATTTAGAATTTTGATAAGCGGCAGTTAGGACGTCTCATTGTCTCAATGTTCATTTTGACCAAAACACTTTCGGACTCGAGTGATCACTTATGAACACATCAGCAAGCGGCCACTCGAAAACGGGCCAAGTGTTCGGTGTCAGATTCAGCTGTAGAGATGTGAGAGAGGGAGGTGTGTTAGTATCTGTAAGTGTCTCTGTACTGTTCCACCAGGTGTTTGCGTGGGGGGACAACGACCATGGCCAGCAGGGTAACGGGACCACCACGGTGAACAGGAAGCCCACCTTGGTTCAGGGTCTAGAGGGACAGAAGATCACCCGTGTTGCCTGTGGCTCCTCCCACAGCGTCGCCTGGACCACCGTAGACGTCACCACCCCCTCTGTCCACGAGCCTGTCCTCTTCCAGACCGCCAGGGACTCTCTAGGGGCATCATACTTAGGTAACCTAACTCTAACCTCTATACAGCTAGTAACCCGAACACTAACCCTCCTCATACTTAGGTAACCTAACTCTAACCTCTATACAGCTAGTAACCCGAACACTAACCCTCCTCATACCTAGGTAACCTAACTCTAACCTCTATACAGCTAGTAACCCGAACACTAACCCTCCTCATACCTAGGTAACCTAACTCTAACCTCTATACAGCTAGTAACCCGAACACTAACCCTCCTCATACCTAGGTAACCTAACTCTAACCTCTATACAGCTAGTAACCCGGACACTAACCCTCCTCATACCTAGGTAACCTAACTCTAACCTCTATACAGCTAGTAACCCGAACACTAACCCTCCTCATACCTAGGTAACCTAACTCTAACCTCTATACAGCTAGTAACCCGAACACTAACCCTCCTCATACCTAGGTAACCTAACTCTAACCTCTATACAGCTAGTAACCCGAACACTAACCCTCCTCATACCTAGGTAACCTAACTCTAACCTCTATACAGCTAGTAACCCGAACACTAACCCTCCTCATACCTAGGTAACCTAACTCTAACCTCTATACAGCTAGTAACCCGAACACTAACCCTCCTCATACCTAGGTAACCTAACTCTAACCTCTATACAGCTAGTAACCCGAACACTAACCCTCCTCATACCTAGGTAACCTAACTCTAACCTCTATACAGCTAGTAACCCGAACACTAACCCTCCTCATACCCAGGTAACCTAACCCTAACCTCTATACAGCTAGTAACCCGAACACTAACCCTCCTCATACCTAGGTAACCTAACCCTAACCTCTATACAGCTAGTAACCCGAACACTAACCCTCCTCATACCCAGGTAACCTAACCCTAACCTCTATACAGCTAGTAACCCGAACACTAACCCTCCTCATACCTAGGTAACCTAACCCTAACCTCTAACCAGCTAGTAACCCGAACACTAACCCTCCTCATACTTAGGTAACCTAACCAGCTAGTAACCCTAACCCTCCTCATACCTAGGTAACCTAACCAGCTAGTAACCCTAACCCTCCTCATACCTAGGTAACCTAACCAGCTAGTAACCCTAACCCTCCTCATACCTAGACAACCTAACCTCTATACAGCTAGTAACACTAACCCTCCTCATACCTAGGTAACCTAACCCTAACCTCTAACCAGCTAGTAACCCGATCACTAACCCTCCTCATACCTAGGTAAACTAACCAGCTAGTAACCCTAACCCTCCTCATACCTAGGTAACCTAACCAGCTAGTAACCCTAACCCTCCTCATACCTAGGTAACCTAACCAGCTAGTAACCCTAACACTCCTCATACCTAGGTAACCTAACCTCTATACAGCTAGTAACCCGAACACTAACCCTCCTCATACCTAGGTAACCTAACCAGCTAGTAACCCTAACACTCCTCATACCTAGGTAACCTAACCAGCTAGTAACCCTAACCCTCCTCATACCTAGATAACCTAACCAGCTAGTAACCCTAACCCTCCTCATACCTAGGTAACCTAACCAGCTAGTAACCCTAACCCTCCTCATACCTAGGTAACCTAACCAGCTAGTAACCCTAACCCTCCTCATACCTAGGTAACCTAACCAGCTAGTAACCCTAACCCTCCTCATACCTAGGTAACCTAACCAGCTAGTAACCCTAACCCTCCTCATACCTAGGTAACCTAACCAGCTAGTAACCCTAACACTCCTCATACCTAGGTAACCTAACCAGCTAGTAACCCTAACCCTCCTCATACCTAGGTAACCTAACCAGCTAGTAACCCTAACCCTCCTCATACCTAGGTAACCTAACCAGCTAGTAACCCTAACCCTCCTCATACCTAGGTAACCTAACCAGCTAGTAACCCTAACCCTCCTCATATCTAGGTAACCTAACCTCTATACAGCTAGTAACCCGAACACTAACCCTCCTCATACTTAGGTAACCTAACTCTAACCTCTATACAGCTAGTAACCCGAACACTAACCCTCCTCATACCTAGGTAACCTAACTCTAACCTCTATACAGCTAGTAACCCGAACACTAACCCTCCTCATACCTAGGTAACCTAACTCTAACCTCTATACAGCTAGTAACCCGAACACTAACCCTCCTCATACCTAGGTAACCTAACTCTAACCTCTATACAGCTAGTAACCCGGACACTAACCCTCCTCATACCTAGGTAACCTAACTCTAACCTCTATACAGCTAGTAACCCGAACACTAACCCTCCTCATACCTAGGTAACCTAACTCTAACCTCTATACAGCTAGTAACCCGAACACTAACCCTCCTCATACCTAGGTAACCTAACTCTAACCTCTATACAGCTAGTAACCCGAACACTAACCCTCCTCATACCTAGCTAACCTAACTCTAACCTCTATACAGCTAGTAACCCGAACACTAACCCTCCTCATACCTAGGTAACCTAACTCTAACCTCTATACAGCTAGTAACCCGAACACTAACCCTCCTCATACCTAGGTAACCTAACTCTAACCTCTATACAGCTAGTAACCCGAACACTAACCCTCCTCATACCTAGGTAACCTAACTCTAACCTCTATACAGCTAGTAACCCGAACACTAACCCTCCTCATACCTAGGTAACCTAACTCTAACCTCTATACAGCTAGTAACCCGAACACTAACCCTCCTCATACCCAGGTAACCTAACCCTAACCTCTATACAGCTAGTAACCCGAACACTAACCCTCCTCATACCTAGGTAACCTAACCCTAACCTCTATACAGCTAGTAACCCGAACACTAACCCTCCTCATACCCAGGTAACCTAACCCTAACCTCTATACAGCTAGTAACCTGAACACTAACCCTCCTCATACCTAGGTAACCTAACCCTAACCTCTAACCAGCTAGTAACCCGAACACTAACCCTCCTCATACTTAGGTAACCTAACCAGCTAGTAACCCTAACCCTCCTCATACCTAGGTAACCTAACCAGCTAGTAACCCTAACCCTCCTCATACCTAGGTAACCTAACCAGCTAGTAACCCTAACCCTCCTCATACCTAGACAACCTAACCTCTATACAGCTAGTAACACTAACCCTCCTCATACCTAGGTAACCTAACCCTAACCTCTAACCAGCTAGTAACCCGATCACTAACCCTCCTCATACCTAGGTAAACTAACCAGCTAGTAACCCTAACCCTCCTCATACCTAGGTAACCTAACCAGCTAGTAACCCTAACCCTCCTCATACCTAGGTAACCTAACCAGCTAGTAACCCTAACCCTCCTCATACCTAGGTAACCTAACCAGCTAGTAACCCTAACCCTCCTCATACCTAGGTAACCTAACCAGCTAGTAACCCTAACCCTCCTCATACCTAGGTAACCTAACCAGCTAGTAACCCTAACCCTCCTCATACCTAGGTAACCTAACCAGCTAGTAACCCTAACCCTCCTCATACCTAGGTAACCTAACCAGCTAGTAACCCTAACCCTCCTCATACCTAGGTAACCTAACCAGCTAGTAACCCTAACCCTCCTCATACCTAGGTAACCTAACCAGCTAGTAACCCTAACCCTCCTCATACCTAGGTAACCTAACCAGCTAGTAACCCTAACCCTCCTCATATCTAGGTAACCTAACCTCTATACAGCTAGTAACCCGAACACTAACCCTCCTCATACTTAGGTAACCTAACTCTAACCTCTATACAGCTAGTAACCCGAACACTAACCCTCCTCATACCTAGGTAACCTAACTCTAACCTCTATACAGCTAGTAACCCGAACACTAACCCTCCTCATACCTAGGTAACCTAACTCTAACCTCTATACAGCTAGTAACCCGAACACTAACCCTCCTCATACCTAGGTAACCTAACTCTAACCTCTATACAGCTAGTAACCCGGACACTAACCCTCCTCATACCTAGGTAACCTAACTCTAACCTCTATACAGCTAGTAACCCGAACACTAACCCTCCTCATACCTAGGTAACCTAACTCTAACCTCTATACAGCTAGTAACCCGAACACTAACCCTCCTCATACCTAGGTAACCTAACTCTAACCTCTATACAGCTAGTAACCCGAACACTAACCCTCCTCATACCTAGCTAACCTAACTCTAACCTCTATACAGCTAGTAACCCGAACACTAACCCTCCTCATACCTAGGTAACCTAACTCTAACCTCTATACAGCTAGTAACCCGAACACTAACCCTCCTCATACCTAGGTAACCTAACTCTAACCTCTATACAGCTAGTAACCCGAACACTAACCCTCCTCATACCTAGGTAACCTAACTCTAACCTCTATACAGCTAGTAACCCGAACACTAACCCTCCTCATACCTAGGTAACCTAACTCTAACCTCTATACAGCTAGTAACCCGAACACTAACCCTCCTCATACCCAGGTAACCTAACCCTAACCTCTATACAGCTAGTAACCCGAACACTAACCCTCCTCATACCTAGGTAACCTAACCCTAACCTCTATACAGCTAGTAACCCGAACACTAACCCTCCTCATACCCAGGTAACCTAACCCTAACCTCTATACAGCTAGTAACCCGAACACTAACCCTCCTCATACCTAGGTAACCTAACCCTAACCTCTAACCAGCTAGTAACCCGAACACTAACCCTCCTCATACTTAGGTAACCTAACCAGCTAGTAACCCTAACCCTCCTCATACCTAGGTAAACTAACCAGCTAGTAACACTAACCCTCCTCATACCTAGGTAACCTAACCAGCTAGTAACCCTAACCCTCCTCATACCTAGGTAACCTAACCAGCTAGTAACCCTAACCCTCCTCATACCTAGACAACCTAACCTCTATACAGCTAGTAACACTAACCCTCCTCATACCTAGGTAACCTAACCCTAACCTCTAACCAGCTAGTAACCCGATCACTAACCCTCCTCATACCTAGGTAAACTAACCAGCTAGTAACCCTAACCCTCCTCATACCTAGGTAACCTAACCAGCTAGTAACCCTAACCCTCCTCATACCTAGGTAACCTAACCAGCTAGTAACCCTAACACTCCTCATACCTAGGTAACCTAACCTCTATACAGCTAGTAACCCGAACACTAACCCTCCTCATACCTAGGTAACCTAACCAGCTAGTAACCCTAACCCTCCTCATACCTAGGTAACCTAACCAGCTAGTAACCCTAACACTCCTCATACCTAGGTAACCTAACCAGCTAGTAACCCTAACCCTCCTCATACCTAGATAACCTAACCAGCTAGTAACCCTAACCCTCCTCATACCTAGGTAACCTAACCAGCTAGTAACCCTAACCCTCCTCATACCTAGGTAACCTAACCAGCTAGTAACCCTAACCCTCCTCATACCTAGGTAACCTAACCAGCTAGTAACCCTAACCCTCCTCATACCTAGGTAACCTAACCAGCTAGTAACCCTAACCCTCCTCATACCTAGGTAACCTAACCAGCTAGTAACCCTAACACTCCTCATACCTAGGTAACCTAACCAGCTAGTAACCCTAACCCTCCTCATACCTAGGTAACCTAACCAGCTAGTAACCCTAACCCTCCTCATACCTAGGTAACCTAACCAGCTAGTAACCCTAACCCTCCTCATACCTAGGTAACCTAACCAGCTAGTAACCCTAACCCTCCTCATACCTAGGTAACCTAACCAGCTAGTAACCCGATCACTAACCCTCCTCATACCTAGGTAACCTAACCAGCTAGTAACCCTAACCCTCCTCATATCTAGGTAACCTAACCAGCTAGGAACCCTAACACTCCTCATACCTAGGTAACCTAACCAGCTAGTAACCCTAACCCTCCTCATACCTAGGTAACCTAACCAGCTAGTAACCCTAACCCTCCTCATACCTAGGTAAACTAACCAGCTAGTAACCCTAACCCTCCTCATACCTAGGTAACCTAACCAGCTAGTAACCCTAACCCTCCTCATATCTAGGTAACCTAACCTCTATACAGCTAGTAACCCGAACACTAACCCTCTGCATAACTAGGTAACTGTATAACAGTCACATTTAATATACTTTTAAAGTAGTAGGTGATGTGTCAGTTAAATAATGTATTTTTAAAATCCAACACAAACATATTAACATTAATGATATTCTTCAGAAAGAATACAATACAAAATAATAACCCCGACAAATAATATAATTTAATTATTTTAACAAACACATCATTCCATAAACACCACAATGACCCAATAACCTTATTTAACGTTTTGTTTTGGTTAAGTTCAAATTCAGTTTCGGCTATATTAGCCTATTGGGACGCGCCTAAACAGGAAATGATTATAAGTCTATAAGTCCCGTCTTTTCCCATTTCGATTCCCATTAGTTTTTTCAGTTCATAGTCGTTTGACATTCAAATCAAATTCCCCCCATAAAATAAAAGGTAAGGCGACTGTGGATCATCTCCAGAAACGGTAAGGAGAAATGGATCTCACCGTAGTTTGGAAGGCGCCTCCGTGTTCATTAAACATTTTCCGCGATCCCGTTTGTAAATCCACAACAAGGAAATAATCTGACAGGCCAGGGAACACGATCACAGTGCCAACAGGAAATAATCTGACAGGCCAGGAACACCATCACAGTGCCAACAGGAAATAATCTGACAGGCCAGGGGACACGATCACAGTGCCAACAGGAAATAATCTGACAGGCCAGGGGACACGATCACAGTGCCAACAGGAAATAATCTGACAGGCCAGGGGACACGATCACAGTGCCAACAGGAAATAATCTGACAGGCCAGGGAACACGATCACAGTGCCAACAGGACATAATCTGACAGGCCAGGGAACACGATCACAGTGCCAACAGGAAATAATCTGACAGGCCAGGAACACGATCACAGTGCCAACAGGAAATAATCTGACAGGCCAGGGAACACGATCACAGCGCCAACAGGAAATAATCTGACAGGCCAGGGAACACCATCACAGTGCCAACAGGAAATAATCTGACAGGCCAGGGGACACGATCACAGTGCCAACAGGAAATAATCTGACAGGCCAGGAACACGATCACAGTGCCAACAGGACATAATCTGACAGGCCAGGGAACACGATCACAGTGCCAACAGGAAATAATCTGACAGGCCAGGGAACACGATCACAGTGCCAACAGGACATAATCTGACAGGCCAGGGAACACGATCACAGTGCCAACAGGAAATAATCTGACAGGCCAGGAACACGATCACAGTGCCAACAGGAAATAATCTGACAGGCCAGGGAACACGATCACAGCGCCAACAGGACATAATCTGACAGGCCAGGGAACACGATCACAGCGCCAACAGGAAATAATCTGACAGGCCAGGGAACACGATCACAGCGCCAACAGGAAATAATCTGACAGGCCAGGGAACACGATCACAGCGCCAACAGGAAATAATCTGACAGGCCAGGGAACACGATCACAGTGCCAACAGGAAATCCAAACCACGGATGGCACGAACTGCGCTTAGCAGGCGGCAGTTTTCTTCTCGCAATTTGAAACTGGTGCCGCTGAGGTTTATCGGTGTCTTCGTATCGCAGGTAGGCTATAGCAAAACACGCTGAATGACCACCAAGCAACCTCCGAGATGCGAAGAAGAGTCTTTCGCCATCCAAGATGGCCGCCCAGTGGAAGATCATGAAAGTAATCTAGAAACCAGTCCGCAAGGCCCTTGGGTACCACAAGTTGATATGAGATGGCCTTTTCCTTCAACAGGGATCCTCCCGTACAGGATTTATTGGAGTACTTTGAATCCAGTTTGATCTGAACGCTCACTGGAAGCTTCTTTGTTCTACCTAAGGTCACTGACCTCTTGGTCCTGAGCTTCAGCAATCTCAGCAAGGGAGGTGGGACGGATAGAAAGGCTGTGAGTGGACGGATAGAAAGGCTGTGATTGGACGGATAGAAAGGCTGTGATTGGACGGATAGAAAGGCTGTGAGTGGACGGATAGAAAGGCTGTGAGTGGACGGATAGAAAGGCTGTGAGTGGACGGATAGAAAGGCTGTGAGTGGACGGATAGAACGGCTGTGAGTGGTGGTGACAGCAACGCTAGTTGGCTTGCTGATGGAGCCACTGCTCTGGACAGGAAATCAGGAACAATGTTTGGCCTTTCTGGTAATGCACTCTGAACTGAAGGTGCAACTTCTAGCGTGTGAGACGTCTTGAGGCTGTTGAACACCCATGTAAGTGCTGAGTGATCAATACATCAACTCAACCCCCTCAAGATAATGACCCCGCTTTTCCACTGCCCACACCACTACCCACACCACTGCCCACACCACTGCCCACACCACTACCCACACCACTGCCCACACCACTGCCCACACCACTGCCCACACCACTGCCCACACCACTGCCCACACCACTGCCCACACCACTACCCACACCACTACCCACACCACTGCCCACACCACTGCCCATACCACTGCCCACACCACTGCCCACACCACTACCCACACCACTACCCACACCACTGCCCACACCACTACCCGCACCACTACCCGCACCACTACCCGCACCACTACCCGCACCACTGCCCACACCACTGCCCACACCACTACCCACACCACTGCCCACACCACTGCCCACACCACTGCCCACACCACTACCCACACCACTACCCACACCACTGCCCACACCACTGCCCACACCACTGCCCACACCACTGCCCACACCACTGCCCACACCACTGCCCACACCACTACCCACACCACTACCCACACCACTACCCACACCACTACCCACACCACTACCCACACCACTACCCACACCACTACCCACACCACTGCCCACACCACTGCCCACACCACTGCCCACACCACTGCCCACACCACTGCCCACACCACTACCCACACCACTGCCCACACCACTGCCCACACCACTGCCCACACCACTGCCCACACCACTGCCCACACCACTGCCCGCACCACTGCCCGCACCACTACCCGCACCACTACCCGCACCACTGCCCGCACCACTGCCCGCACCACTGCCCGCACCACTACCCGCACCACTACCCGCACCACTGCCCGCACCACTGCCCGCACCACTGCCCACACCACTACCCACACCACTGCCCACACCACTGCCCACACCACTGCCCACACCACTGCCCACACCACTGCCCACACCACTGCCCACACCACTGCCCACACCACTGCCCACACCACTACCCACACCACTACCCACACCACTACCCACACCACTACCCACACCACTACCCACACCACTTTCCACACCACTGCCCACACCACTGCCCACACCACTACCCACACCACTACCCACACCACTACCCACACCACTACCCACACCACTACCCACACCACTGCCCACACCACTGCCCACACCACTGCCCACACCACTGCCCACACCACTGCCCACACCACTGCCCACACCACTACCCACACCACTACCCACACCACTGCCCACACCACTGCCCACACCACTGCCCACACCACTGCCCACACCACTGCCCACACCACTACCCACACCACTACCCACACCACTGCCCACACCACTGCCCATACCACTGCCCACACCACTGCCCACACCACTGCCCACACCACTACCCACACCACTACCCACACCACTACCCACACCACTACCCACACCACTACCCACACCACTGCCCACACCACTACCCACACCACTACCCACACCACTACTCACACCACTACCCACTACCCACACCACTACCCACACCACTACCCACACCACTACCCACACCACTACCCACACCACTACCCACACCACTACCCACACCACTACCCACACCACTACTCACACCACTACCCACACCACTACCCACTACCCACACCACTACCCACACCACTACCCACACCACTACCCACACCACTACCCACACCACTACCCACACCACTACCCATACCACTGCCCACACCACTACCCACACCACTACCCACACCACTGCCCACACCACTGCCCACACCACTGCCCACACCACTGCCCACACCACTGCCCACACCACTACCCACACCACTACCCACACCACTGCCCACACCACTACCCACACCACTACCCACACCACTACCCACACCACTACCCACACCACTACCCACACCACTACCCACACCACTACCCACACCACTACCCATACCACTGCCCACACCACTACCCACACCACTACCCACTACCCACACCACTACCCACATCACTACCCACACCACTACCCACACCACTACCCACACCACTGCCCACACCACTACCCACACCACTACCCACACCACTACTCACACCACTACCCACTACCCACACCACTACCCACACCACTACCCACACCACTACCCACACCACTACCCACACCACTACCCACACCACTACCCACACCACTACTCACACCACTACCCACACCACTACCCACTACCCACACCACTACCCACACCACTACCCACACCACTACCCACACCACTACCCATACCACTGCCCACACCACTACCCACACCACTACCCACACCACTGCCCACACCACTGCCCACACCACTGCCCACACCACTGCCCACACCACTACCCACACCACTGCCCACACCACTGCCCACACCACTGCCCACACCACTACCCACACCACTGCCCACACCACTGCCCACACCACTGCCCACACCACTGCCCACACCACTGCCCACACCACTGCCCACACCACTACCCACACCACTACCCACACCACTGCCCACACCACTGCCCACACCACTGCCCACACCACTGCCCACACCACTACCCACACCACTGCCCACACCACTGCCCACACCACTACTCACACCACTACCCACTACCCACACCACTACCCACACCACTACCCACACCACTACCCACACCACTACCCACTACCCACACCACTACCCACACCACTACCCACACCACTACTCACACCACTACCCACTACCCACACCACTACCCACACCACTACCCACACCACTACCCACACCACTACCCACACCACTACCCACACCACTACCCACACCACTACCCACACCACTACCCACACCACTACTCACACCACTACCCACATCACTACCCACTACCCACACCACTACCCACACCACTACCCACACCATTACCCACACCACTACCCACACCACTGCCCACACCACTGCCCACACCACTGCCCACACCACTGCCCACACCACTGCCCACACCACTGCCCACACCACTGCCCACACCACTACCCACACCACTACCCACACCACTACCCACACCACTACCCACACCACTACCCACACCACTACCCACACCACTGCCCACACCACTACCCACACCACTACCCACACCACTACCCACACCACTACCCACACCACTACCCACACCACTGCCCACACCACTGCCCACACCACTGCCCACACCACTGCCCACACCACTGCCCACACCACTACCCACACCACTACCCACACCACTACCCACACCACTGCCCACACCACTGCCCACACCACTACCCACACCACTGCCCACACCACTGCCCACACCACTACCCACACCACTACCCACACCACTACCCACTACCCACACCACTACCCACACCACTGCCCACACCACTACCCACACCACTACCCACACCACTGCCCACACCACTACCCACACCACTACCCACACCACTACCCA
This sequence comes from Salvelinus fontinalis, assembly GCF_029448725.1. Lineage (NCBI taxonomy): Eukaryota > Metazoa > Chordata > Actinopteri > Salmoniformes > Salmonidae > Salvelinus > Salvelinus fontinalis. Next base: position 12,365,398 of record NC_074678.1, read on the forward strand.
CACCACTACCCACACCACTGCCCACACCACTGCCCACACCACTGCCCACACCACTACCCACACCACTGCCCACACCACTACCCACACCACTACCCACACCACTGCCCACACCACTGCCCACACCACTGCCCACACCACTACCCACACCACTACCCACACCACTACCCACACCACTACCCACACCACTACCCACACCACTACCCACACCACTGCCCACACCACTGCCCACACCACTACCCACACCACTGCCCACACCACTGCCCACACCACTACCCACTACCCACACCACTACCCACTGCCCACACCACTGCCCACACCACTACCCACACCACTACCCACTACCCACACCACTACCCACTACCCACACCACTGCCCACACCACTGCCCACACCACTGCCCACACCACTGCCCACACCACTACCCACACCACTGCCCACACCACTGCCCACACCACTACCCACACCACTACTCACACCACTACCCACTACCCACACCACTACCCACACCACTACCCACACCACTACCCACACCACTGCCCACACCACTGCCCACACCACTACCCACACCACTACCCACACCACTACCCACTACCCACACCACTACCCACTACCCACACCACTGCCCACACCACTGCCCACACCACTGCCCACACCACTGCCCACACCACTACCCACACCACTGCCCACACCACTGCCCACACCACTACCCACACCACTACTCACACCACTACCCACTACCCACACCACTACCCACACCACTACCCACACCACTACCCACACCACTGCCCACACCACTGCCCACACCACTACCCACACCACTGCCCACACCACTGCCCACACCACTGCCCACACCACTGCCCACACCACTGCCCACACCACTACCCACACCACTGCCCACACCACTGCCCACACCACTACCCACACCACTACTCACACCACTACCCACTACCCACACCACTACCCACACCACTACCCACACCACTACCCACACCACTGCCCACACCACTGCCCACACCACTACCCACACCACTACTCACACCACTACCCACTACCCACACCACTACCCACACCACTACCCACACCACTACCCACACCACTACCCACACCACTACCCACACCACTGCCCACACGCCTTTTCCCATGTTTGAGAAGTTGTTGTTCAGCTCCTTTAAATGCCACGTGAGGCATATGCAATGATTCTTTCTCCACCTTTCGTCTGAGTGAAGACGGCACCATAACCTACAACACTGGCGTCCGTTTGGACTTGGAAAGCCTGCGATAGGTCTGTCTGAGCCAACACTGGCGTCCGTTTGGACTTGGAAACCCTGCGATAGGTCTGTTTGAGCCAACACTGGCGTCCGTTTGGACTTGGAAACCCTGCGATAGGTCTGTCTGAGCCATCATTGGCGTCCGTTTGGACGTGGAAATCCTGCGATAGGTCTGTCTGAGCCATCACTGGTGCGTTAACAAGAACCTGCTTCAACTGCTCAAAACTCTTCTGTTGTTCCCAAAAGCATCATTTGGCGATTGGCTGTGTAGGCTAAATGACACACGTACATTTAAGCCCTAAATATCTCTTTGTACATAACCCTAACCCTCGTACCGTGGTAACCCCTCTCTCTACATAACCCTAACCCTCGTACCGTGGTAACCCCTCTCTCTACATAACCCTAACCCTCGTACCGTGGTAACCCCTCTCTCTACATAACCCTAACCCTCGTACCGTGGTAACCCCTCTCTCTCTACATAACCCTAACCCTCGTACCGTGGTAACCCCTCTCTCTACATAACCCTAACCCTCGTACCGTGGTAACCCCTCTCTCTACATAACCCTAACCTTCGTACCGTGGTAACCCCTCTCTCTACATAACCCTAACCCTCGTACCGTGGTAACCCCTCTCTCTACATAACCCTAACCCTCGTACCGTGGTAACCCCTCTCTCTACATAACCCTAACCCTCGTACCGTGGTAACCCCTCTCTCTACATAACCCTAACCCTCGTACCGTGGTAACCCCTCTCTCTACATAACCCTAACCCTCGTACCGTGGTAACCTTTCTCTGTCTATACAGAGAAAGGTACAGTACATACAGTACAGGAGCTACAACTGACTTGTATTAGGGTTAGGATAGGACTCAGGACGAGGTTGTATTAGGGTTAGGATAGGACTCAGGACGAGGTTGTATTAGGGTTAGGATAGGACTCAGGACGAGGTTGTATTAGGGTTAGGATAGGACTCAGGACGAGGTTGTATTAGGGTTAGGATAGGACTCAGGACGAGGTTGTATTAGGGTTAGGATAGGACTCAGGACGAGGTTGTATTAGGGTTAGGATAGGACTCAGGACGAGGTTGTATTAGGGTTAGGATAGGACTCAGGACGAGGTTGTATTAGGGTTAGGATAGGACTCAGGACGAGGTTGTATTAGGGTTAGGATAGGACTCAGGACGAGGTTGTATTAGGGTTAGGATAGGACTCAGGACGAGGTTGTATTAGGGTTAGGATAGGACTCAGGACGAGGTTGTATTAGGGTTAAGATAGGACTCAGGACGAGGTTGTATTAGGGTTAGGATAGGACTCAGGACGAGGTTGTATTAGGGTTAGGATAGGACTCAGGACGAGGTTGTATTAGGGTTAGGATAGGACTCAGGACGAGGTTGTATTAGGGTTAGGATAGGACTCAGGACGAGGTTGTATTAGGGTTAGGATAGGACTCAGGACGAGGTTGTATTAGGGTTAGGATAGGACTCAGGACGAGGTTGTATTAGGGTTAGGATAGGACTCAGGACGAGGTTGGGGTTTGTGCTGAAATATTAAATACTGACATATTGTTGTGTTTCCTGTGTATTCCAGGCGTCCAATCAGACAGTGACTCCTCGGCGGTGAACAATAAACTGAGTGGCCACAGTAATGGTGTTAGACCCAACCGCCCCTCTCTGGCCAAAATATTACTGTCTCTGGATGGGAACCAGGCCAAGCAACAGGCCCTGTCCCATGTCCTCTCAGCCCTACAGATCATGTATGCCAGGTAAGACTCCTGACTGGTGCCATGATTTAATGTGTGTTGTATTGTTGATGTTTGGGATGCTGTGATTGGTGCCCTGATTTAATGTGTGTTGTATTGTTGATGTCAGGGATGCTGTGATTGGTGCCATGATTTAATGTGTGTTGTATTGGCGATGTCAGGGATGCTGTGATTGGTGCCCTGATTTTAATGTGTGTTGTATTGTTGATGTCAGGGATGCTGTGATTGGTGCCCTGATTTTAATGTGTGTTGTATTGTTGATGTCAGGGATGCTGTGATTGGTGCCCTGATTTTAATGTGTGTTGTATTGGCGATGTTTGGGATGCTGTGATTGGTGCCCTGATTTAATGTGTTGTGTGTTGTATTGTTGATGTCAGGGATGCTGTGATTGGTGCCCTGATGCCAGCTTGTATGATGGTCCCCATGGAGTGCCCTCCCCCTGACTCCTCCTCAGCATCCAGCCCCTCTGAGTCAGAGGGGCCCCCTGTTCCCACAGAGGTGGAGGAGAGGGTCAGCCCTAACCCCTGGCAGACAGACAAGAATGGAGAGGTGAGTAACCCTTAGTCCCTAACCCCTAGTCCCTAACCCCTAGTCCCTAACCCCTGGCAGACAGACAAGAATGGAGAGGTGAGTAACCCTTAGTCCCTAACCCCTAGTCCCTAACTCCTAGTCCCTAACCCCTAGTCCCTAACCCCTGGCAGACAGACAAGAATGGAGAGGTGAGGAACCCCTAGTCCCTACTCCCTAGCCCCGACCCCCTAGCCCCGACCCCCTAGCCCCGACCCCCGATTCCCTAGCCCCGACTCCCTAGCCCCGACTCCCTAGCCCCGACCCCCGACTCCCTAGCCCCGACTCCCTAGCCCCGACTCCCTAGCCCCGACTCCCTAGCCCCGACCCTCTAGCCCCGACTCCCTAGCCCCGACTCCCTAGCCCCGACTCCCTAGCCCCGACTCCCTAGCCCCTAGCCCCTAGCCCCTAGCCCCTTGTCCCTAGCCCCTAGCCCCGACTCCCTAGCCCCGACTCCCTAGCCCCGACTCCCTAGCCCCGACTCCCTAGCCCCGACTCCCTAGCCCCGACCCCCTAGCCCCGACCCCCTAGCCCCGACTCCCTAGCCCCGACCCCCTAGCCCCTTGTCCCTAGCCCCGACCCCCTAGCCCCGACCCCCGACTCCCTAGCCCCGACTCCCTAGCCGTGACCCCCAACTCACCTAGCCCCGACTCCCTAGCCCAGACTCCCTAGCCCCGACTCCCTAGCCCCGACCCCCTAGCCCCGACCCCCTAGCCCCGACCCCCTAGCCCCGACCCCCTAGCCCCGACCCCCTAGCCCCGACCCCCTAGCCCCGACTCCCTAGCCCCGACTCCTTAGCCCCGACCTCCTAGCCCCGACCCCCTAGCCCCTTGTCCCTAGCCCCGACCCCCTAGCCCCGACTCCCTAGCCCCGACTCCCTAGCCCCGACTCCCTAGCCCCGACTCCCTAGCCCCGACTCCCTAGCCCCGACTCCCTAGCCCCGACTCCCTAGCCCCGACTCCCTAGCCCCGACTCCCTAGCCCCGACCCCCGACTCCCTAGCCCCGACCCCCGACTCCTTAGCCCCGACCCCCTAGCCCCGACCCCCTAGCCCCGACCCCCTAGCCCCGACCCCCTAGCCCCGACCCCCTAGCCCCGACTCCCTAGCCCCGACCCCCTAGCCCCGACTCCCTAGCCCCGACTCCCTAGCCCCGACTCCCTAGCCCCGACTCCCTAGCCCCGACCCCCGACTCCCTAGCCCCTTGTCCCTAGCCCCGACCCCCTAGCCCCGACCCCCTAGCCCCGACTCCCTAGCCCCGACCCCCGACTCCCTAGCCCCGACTCCCTAGCCCCGACTCCCTAGCCCCGACTCCCTAGCCCCGACTCCCTAGCCCCGACTCCCTAGCCCCGACTCCCTAGCCCCGACTCCCGACCCCCGACCCCCGACTCCCTAGCCCCGACCCCCGACTCCCTAGCCCCGACTCCCTAGCCCCGACTCCCTAGCCCCGACTCCCTAGCCCCGACCCCCTAGCCCCGACCCCCTAGCCCCGACCCCCTAGCCCCTTGTCCCTAGCCCCTTGTCCCTAGCCCCGACCCCCTAGCCCCGACCCCCGACTCCCTAGCCCCGACTCCCTAGCCCCGACTCCCTAGCCCCGACTCCCTAGCCCCGACCCCCGACTCCCGACTCCCTAGCCCCGACCCCCTAGCCCCGACCCCCTAGCCCCGACTCCCTAGCCACGACTCCCTAGCCCCTTGTCCCTAGCCCCGACCCCCTAGCCCCGACCCCCTAGCCCCGACCCCCTAGCCCAGACCCCCGACCCCCTAGCCCCGACCCCCTAGCCTCGACCCCCGACTCCCTAGCCCCGACTCCCTAGCCCCGACTCCCTAGCCTCGACCCCCGACTCCCTAGCCCCGACTCCCTAGCCTCGACTCCCTAGCCCCGACCCCCGACTCCCTAGCCCCGACTCCCTAGCCCAGACCCACTAGTCCCTACTCCCTAACCCTGACCCCCTAGTCCCTACTCCCTAGCCCTGACCCCCTAGTCCCTAATCCCTACCCACTAGTCCCTACCCCCTAGTCCCTAACCCCTACCCTCTAGTCCCTATCCCCTAGTCCCTAACCCCTACCCATTAGTCCCTACCCTCTAGTCCCTACCCCCTAGTCCCTAACCCCTAGCCCCTAACCCCTACCCTCTAGTCCCTATCCCCTACCCCAGGAGTTCCTAAACTTTTTTGGGTCGCCACCACATTTTTGTAAAGGTGATGTCATCAACGGCCAGTGTTAACTTTTTGAAGTGAGACTAGGACAGTCTACTACATATACTATATATACAAAAGTATGTTGACACCCCTTCAAATTTGATTGAGCTATTTGTACTTCACCCGTTGCAGACCGGTGTAGAAAATTGAGCACACGGCCATGCAATCTCCATAGACAAACATTGTCAGTAGAATGGCCCTGACTGAAGAGCTCAGTGACTTTCAATGTGGCACCGTTATAGGATGACACCTTACCAACAAGTCAGTTTGTCACATTTCTGCTCTGCTAGAGCTGCCCAGGTCAACTGTAAGTGCTGTTATTGTGAAGTGGAAACGTCTAGGAGCAACGGCTCAGCCACAAAGTGGTAGGCCACACAAGCTCACAGAACGGGACCGCCGAGTGCTGAAGCGCGTAGCGTGTAAACATCGTCTGTCCTCGGTTGGGCTGAACCCATTTAGTCGATTGGTCGTTTGTTTGTTTGTTAGGATGTTTGTCGACCAAGATGTTTATGTTGTCGAGCAGTGGCAATTATAGAAAATAAAATATATGGCACACAAAACACCTGTCTGATTCACGCCTGTCTGAGTAGCCTGGTGGTTAGAGCGTTGGACCAGTAACCAGCAGGTAGCCTAGTGGTTAGAGCGTTGGACTAGTAACCAGCAGGTAGCCTAGTGGTTAGAGCGTTGGACCAGTAACCAGCAGGTAGCCTAGTGGTTAGAGCGTTGGACTAGTAACCAGCAGGTAGCCTAGTGGTTAGAGTGTTGGACTAGTAACCAGCAGGTAGCCTAGTGGTTGGAGCGTTGGGCCAGTAACCAGCAGGGTAGCCTAGTGGTTAGAGCGTTGGGCCAGTAACCAGCAGGGTAGCCTAGTGGTTAGAGCGTTGGGCCAGTAACCAGCAGGGTAGCCTAGTGGTTAGAGCGTTGGGCCAGTAACCAGCAGGTAGCCTAGTGGTTAGAGCAGGTAGCCTAGTGGTTAGAGTGTTGGACTAGTAACCAGCAGGTAGCCTAGTGGTTAGAGCAGGTAGCCTAGTGGTTAGAGCGTTGGGCCAGTAACCAGCAGGTAGCCTAGTGGTTAGAGCAGGTAGCCTAGTAGTTAGAGCGTTGGGCCAGTAACCAGCAGGTAGCCTAGTGGTTAGAGTGTTGGGCCAGTAACCAGCAGGTAGCCTAGTGGTTAGAGCAGGTAGCCTAGAGGTTAGAGCGTTGGGCCAGTAACCAGCAGGTAGCCTAGTGGTTAGAGTGTTGGACTAGTAACCAGCAGGTAGCCTAGTGGTTAGAGCGTTGGACCAGTAACCAGCAGGTAGCCTAGTGGTTAGAGCGTTGGGCCAGTAACCAGCAGGTAGCCTAGTGGTTAGAGCGTTGGGCCAGTAACCAGCAGGGTAGCCTAGTGGTTAGAGCGTTGGGCCAGTAACCAGCAGGGTAGCCTAGTGGTTAGAGCGTTGGGCCAGTAACCAGCAGGGTAGCCTAGTGGTTAGAGCGTTGGGCCAGTAACCAGCAGGTAGCCTAGTGGTTAGAGCAGGTAGCCTAGTGGTTAGAGTGTTGGACTAGTAACCAGCAGGTAGCCTAGTGGTTAGAGCAGGTAGCCTAGTGGTTAGAGCGTTGGGCCAGTAACCAGCAGGTAGCCTAGTGGTTAGAGCAGGTAGCCTAGTAGTTAGAGCGTTGGGCCAGTAACCAGCAGGTAGCCTAGTGGTTAGAGTGTTGGGCCAGTAACCAGCAGGTAGCCTAGTGGTTAGAGCAGGTAGCCTAGTGGTTAGAGCGTTGGGCCAGTAACCAGCAGGTAGCCTAGTGGTTAGAGTGTTGGACTAGTAACCAGCAGGTAGCCTAGTGGTTAGAGCGTTGGACCAGTAACCAGCAGGTAGCCTAGTGGTTAGAGCGTTGGGCCAGTAACCAGCAGGTAGAGCGTTGGGCCAGTAACCAGCAGGTAGCCTAGTGGTTAGAGTGTTGGGCCAGTAACCAGCAGGTAGCCTAGTGGTTAGAGTGTTGGACCAGTAACCAGCAGGTAGCCTAGTGGTTAGAGCAGGTAGCCTAGTGGTTAGAGCGTTGGGCCAGTAACCAGCAGGTAGCCTAGTGGTTAGAGCGTTGGACTAGTAACCAGCAGGTAGCCTAGTGGTTAGAGTGTTGGACTAGTAACCAGCAGGTAGCCTAGTGGTTAGAGTGGAGTGTTGGGCCAGTAACCAGCAGGTAGCCTAGTGGTTAGAGCGTTGGGCCAGTAACCAGCAGGTAGCCTAGTGGTTAGAGTGTTGGACTAGTAACCAGCAGGTACCCTAGTGGTTAGAGCGTTGGACTAGTAACCAGCAGGTAGCCTAGTGGTTAGAGTGTTGGACTAGTAACCAGCAGGTACCCTAGTGGTTAGAGCGTTGGACTAGTAACCAGCAGGTAGCCTAGTGGTTAGAGTTTTGGACCAGTAACCAGCAGGTAGCCTAGTGGTTAGAGTTTTGGACCAGTAACCAGCAGGTAGCCTAGTGGTTAGAGCGTTGGACTAGTAACCAGCAGGTAGCCTAGTGGTTAGAGCGTTGGACTAGTAACCAGCAGGTAGCCTAGTGGTTAGAGTTTTGGACCAGTAACCAGCAGGTAGCCTAGTGGTTAGAGTTTTGGACCAGTAACCAGCAGGTAGCCTAGTGGTTAGAGCGTTGGACTAGTAACCAGCAGGTAGCCTAGTGGTTAGAGCGTTGGACCAGGTTAATATTTATACAATGTTACCAGTTGGTTAGCACCAGTTTGGGGCTGGACCAGGTTAATATTTTATACAATGTTGGTTAGCACCAGTTTGGGGCTGGACCAGGTTAATATTTTATACAATGTTGCCAGTTGGTTAGCACCAGTTTGGGGCTGGACCAGGTTAATATTTTATACAATGTTGCCAGTTGGTTAGCACCAGTTTGGGGCTGGACCAGGTTAATATTTATACAATGTTGCCAGTTGGTTAGCACCAGTTTGGGGCTGGACCAGGTTAATATTTATACAATGTTGGTTAGCACCAGGTTAATATTTATACAATGTTGGTTAGCACCAGTTTGGGCTGGACCAGGTTAATATTTTATACAATGTTGCAGACTGGCCATGCATAGCCAATGTGATTTATAGGATATTTATTTTTATCAGGATATTTTCTGCCTGCAGGCTGCACTGTTGTTTGTTGGCTTTATGTAGGCTATTTTTACATGTTGACAATGTCAATAGAAGTTATTTTTTTGATTTGTGTCATTTTCTTTTAGATATATATATATTGATTTTGAGATATGTAGACTTTATTATAATTGAAATGAAACTGTTCCAACAAAATGTGCGTATGAAATGTGATATAACTGGCAGATCAGTATAAATGGATAACGTGACACATGGAAAAGGTTGCTGAAAAAGTTTGGGGAACAAATTCTTGAACTTATTTAGACTTGCCTTTACAAAGGGGTTGAATACTGATCGACTCAAGACTTCACCCTTTTTTACAATTTTAATTTCAAAGTTTTTCTCGCGAACCCATTTTCAAATCGTCAACCCACCACATTGTATTGCGACCCCTAGTTTGGAGTCCGTAGCCCCTTAACTTCAAACCCTGAGGACTTTATTTATCCCCAAATGTAGAAGATCTGAAAGGATTGTGTCATGAAAAAGATCTCAGAGGCTAATAGGTACATCCTTGTCACCAGGTGACCTCCTCAGAGGATGCCGTCACCCCCTCATCAGCTGTGACCCCGTCTACTGCTGCTTCCTCTCGACCTTTCATCCCGGTCACGGACGACCCCGGAGCCGCTAGCATCATCGCAGAGACCATGACCAAAACTAAAGAGGTGAGCTCTACCCCCCCTCTCCCAGTGACGGGGCCCACCTCTCTAATCCTGGTTAGACGATGCTGTCAGAGGTCTCATCTTCTTGTCTTTACAGTACGGTGAGTGTTTCGTTCCATCAGTAATGGACCCTGTAACTATCAGTAAATGTTATTCTTGTGGTTCTCTTGCAGGACTCGGAGTGTCCGAATAAGACTGGAGCTCCAGAACCTCAGTACCTGGATGAGTTCACCGGTCTGCTGGTACCTGATGATACCAGGGTGATGGTGGACCTGTTGAAGCTGGCGGTGTCTATCCGCTCTGGGGAGAAGGGCAAGGAGGTGCTGTCTGCTGTGCTGTCTGGGATGGGGACCGCCTACCCACAGGTAGAGTACACGAATGCATAGCAGGACACGCACACACACACACACACACACACACACAGATACGGACTAGAGCTGGGACGATAAACCGAAAATTATTTACACCATCATTGTGACATCACTTCCTCTCCCCACTGTGACATCACTTCCTCTCCCCACTGTGACATGGAGATGTTACTGACTCACTTCCTCTCCCCACTGTGACATCACTTCCTCTCCCCACTGTGACATGGAGATGTTACTGACTCACTTCCTCTCCCCACTGTGACATGGATATGTTACTGACATCACTTCCTCTCCCCACTGTGACATGGAGATGTTACTGACTCACTTCCTCTCCCCACTGTGACATCACTTCCTCTCCCCACTGTGACATGGAGATGTTACTGACTCACTTCCTCTCCCCACTGTGACATGGATATGTTACTGACATCACTTCCTCTCCCCACTGTGACATGGAGATGTTACTGACTCACTTCCTCTCCCCACTGTGACATCACTTCCTCTCCCCACTGTGACATGGAGATGTTACTGACTCACTTCCTCTCCCCACTGTGACATGGAGATGTTACTGACTCACTTCCTCTCCCCACTGTGACATCACTTCCTCTCCCCACTGTGACGAGGAGTAAAATATTTTAATTTATAGCGATATTTCTTTTTGTCCGTATCGCCCAGCTCTGGCACCTCCCCAAAAAGTAATTTATCACTGATTTATCATATTCGCAAAAAATGTGTCCATTTATTCGTATGTAGATCTGTGTCCGTACAACCCTCTAACACACACAGCCGTAGACACACACATCCATGGACACACACACAGCCGTGGACCCACACACACACAGCCGTGGACACACACACACACAGCCGTGGACACACACACACACACACAGCCGTGGACACACACACACACAGCCGTGGACACACACACACACAGCCGTGGACACACACACACACAGCCGTGGACACACACACACACAGCCGTGGACACACACACACACAGCCGTGGACACACACACACACAGCCGTGGACACACACACACACAGTGAACACACAAATAAATGTGTCCGTTTGTGCCTGTATTGGCCTGTAGGTGGCAGACATGCTCCTGGAGCTGTGTGTGACGGAGTTAGAAGACGTGGCCACTGACTCTCAGAGCGGCCGTCTGTCCTCTCAGCCCGTGGTGGTGGAGAGCAGCCACCCCTATACCGACGACACCTCCACCAGCGGAGCCGTCAAGATACCTGGTAACATTCAAATACAATGAGGGGGGGTCTCTGTGTTGTAGACAGAGGGGGGGTCTCTGTGTTGTAGACAGAGGGGGGGTCTCTGTGTTGTAGACAGAGGGACTGAGGGGGGAGTCAGAGGGACTGAGGGGGGGTCTCTGTTGTAGACTGAGGGGGGTCTCTGTGTTGTAGACTGAGGGGGGTCTCTGTGTTGTAGACTGAGGGGGGGTCTCTGTTGTAGACTGAGGGGGGGTCTCTGTTGTAGACTGAGGGGGGGTCTCTGTTGTAGACTGAGGGGGGGTCTCTGTGTTGTAGACAGAGGGGGGGTCTCTGTGTTGTAGACAGACGGGGGGGTCTCTGTGTTGTAGACAGAGGGGGGTCTCTGTGTTGTAGACTGAGGGGGGTCTCTGTGTTGTAGACTGAGGGGGGTCTCTGTGTTGTAGACTGAGGGGGGTCTCTGTGTTGTAGACTGAGGGGGGTCTCTGTGTTGTAGACTGAGGGGGGTCTCTGTGTTGTAGACTGAGGGGGGTCTCTGTGTTGTAGACTGAGGGGGGGTCTCTGTTGTAGACTGAGGGGGGGTCTCTGTTGTAGACTGAGGGGGGGTCTCTGTGTTGTAGACAGACGGGGGGGTCTCTGTGTTGTAGACAGACGGGGGGGTCTCTGTGTTGTAGACAGAGGGGGGTCTCTGTGTTGTAGACTGAGGGGGGTCTCTGTGTTGTAGACTGAGGGGGGGTCTCTGTTGTAGACTGAGGGGGGGTCTCTGTTGTAGACTGAGGGGGGGTCTCTGTGTTGTAGACAGAGGGGGGGTCTCTGTGTTGTAGACAGACGGGGGGGTCTCTGTGTTGTAGACAGAGGGGGGTCTCTGTGTTGTAGACTGAGGGGGGTCTCTGTGTTGTAGACTGAGGGGGGTCTCTGTGTTGTAGACTGAGGGGGGTCTCTGTGTTGTAGACTGAGGGGGGTCTCTGTGTTGTAGACTGAGGGGGGGTCTCTGTTGTAGACTGAGGGGGGGTCTCTGTTGTAGACTGAGGGGGGGTCTCTGTGTTGTAGACAGAGGGGGGGTCTCTGTGTTGTAGACAGACGGGGGGGTCTCTGTGTTGTAGACAGAGGGGGGTCTCTGTGTTGTAGACTGAGGGGGGTCTCTGTGTTGTAGACTGAGGGGGGTCTCTGTGTTGTAGACTGAGGGGGGTCTCTGTGTTGTAGACTGAGGGGGGTCTCTGTGTTGTAGACTGAGGGGGGTCTCTGTGTTGTAGACTGAGGGGGGTCTCTGTGTTGTAGACTGAGGGGGGGTCTCTGTTGTAGACTGAGGGGGGGTCTCTGTTGTAGACTGAGGGGGGGTCTCTGTGTTGTAGACTTAGGGGGGGTCTCTGTTGTAGACTGAGGGGGGGTCTCTGTGTTGTAGACTGAGGGGGGGTCTCTGTGTTGTAGACTGAGGGGGGTCTCTGTGTTGTAGACTGAGGGGGGTCTCTGTGTTGTAGACTGAGGGGGGTCTCTGTGTTGTAGACTGAGGGGGGTCTCTGTGTTGTAGACTGAGGGGGGTCTCTGTGTTGTAGACTGAGGGGGGTCTCTGTGTTGTAGACTGAGGGGGGTCTCTGTGTTGTAGACTGAGGGGGGTCTCTGTGTTGTAGACTGAGGGGGGTCTCTGTGTTGTAGACTGAGGGGGGTCTCTGTGTTGTAGACTGAGGGGGGTCTCTGTGTTGTAGACTGAGGGGGGTCTCTGTGTTGTAGACTGAGGGGGGTCTCTGTGTTGTAGACTGAGGGGGGTCTCTGTGTTGTAGACTGAGGGGGGTCTCTGTGTTGTAGACTGAGGGGGGTCTCTGTGTTGTAGACTGAGGGACTGAGGGGGGGTCTCTGTGTTGTAGACTGAGGGACTGAGGGGGGTCTCTGTGTTGTAGACTGAGGGACTGAGGGGGGTCTCTGTGTTGTAGACTGAGGGACTGAGGGGGGTCTCTGTGTTGTAGACTGAGGGACTGAGGGGTGTCTCTGTGTTGTAGACTGAGGGACTGAGGGGGGTCTCTGTGTTGTAGACTGAGGGGGGGTCTCTGTTGTAGACTGAGGGGGGGTCTCTGTTGTAGACTGAGGGGGGGTCTCTGTTGTAGACTGAGGGGGGGTCTCTGTTGTAGACTGAGGGGGGGTCTCTGTGTTGTAGACAGAGGGGGGGTCTCTGTGTTGTAGACAGACGGGGGGGTCTCTGTGTTGTAGACTGAGGGGGGTCTCTGTGTTGTAGACAGAGGGGGGTCTCTGTGTTGTAGACAGAGGGGGGTCTCTGTGTTGTAGACAGAGGGGGGTCTCTGTGTTGTAGACAGAGGGGGGTCTCTGTGTTGTAGACTGAGGGGGGTCTCTGTGTTGTAGACTGAGGGGGGTCTCTGTGTTGTAGACTGAGGGGGGGTCTCTGTTGTAGACTGAGGGGGGGTCTCTGTTGTAGACTGAGGGGGGGTCTCTGTTGTAGACTGAGGGGGGGTCTCTGTGTTGTAGACTGAGGGGGGGTCTCTGTGTTGTAGACAGACGGGGAGGTCTCTGTGTTGTAGACAGAGGGGGAGGTCTCTGTGTTGTAGACAGAGGGGGGGGTCTCTGTGTTGTAGACAGAGGGGGGGGGGTCTCTGTGTTGTAGACAGAGGGGGGGGGTCTCTGTGTTGTAGACAGAGGGGGGGGGTCTCTGTGTTGTAGACAGAGGGGGGGGTCTCTGTGTTGTAGACAGAGGGGGGGGGTCTCTGTGTTGTAGACAGAGGGGGGGGGTCTCTGTGTTGTAGACAGAGGGGGGGGGTCTCTGTGTTGTAGACAGAGGGGGGGGGTCTCTGTGTTGTAGACAGAGGGGGGGGGTCTCTGTGTTGTAGACAGAGGGGGGGGGGTCTCTGTGTTGTAGACAGAGGGGGGGGGTCTCTGTGTTGTAGACAGAGGGGGGGGGTCTCTGTGTTGTAGACAGAGGGGGGGGGTCTCTGTGTTGTAGACAGAGGGGGGGGGTCTCTGTGTTGTAGACAGAGGGGGGGGGTCTCTGTGTTGTAGACAGAGGGGGGGGGTCTCTGTGTTGTAGACAGAGGGGGGGGGTCTCTGTGTTGTAGACAGAGGGGGGGGGTCTCTGTGTTGTAGACAGAGGGGGGGGGTCTCTCTGTTGTAGACTGAGGGGGTCTCTGTTGTAGACTGAGGGGGGTCTCTGTTGTAGACTGAGGGGGGGTCTCTGTTGTAGACTGAGGGACTGAGGGGGGTCTCTGTGTTGTAGACTGAGGGACTGAGGGGGGTCTCTGTTGTAGACTGAGGGACTGAGGGGGGGGGGTCTCTGTGTTGTAGACTGAGGGACTGAGGGGTGTCTCTGTTGTAGACTGAGGGACTGAGGGGTGTCTCTGTTGTAGACTGAGGGACTGAGGGGGGGGGGTCTCTGTGTTGTAGACTGAGGGACTGAGGGAGGTCTCTGTGTTGTAGACTGAGGGACTGAGGGGGGTCTCTGTGTTGTAGACAGGGACTGAGGGGGGTCTCTGTGTTGTAGACAGGGACTGAGGGGGGTCTCTGTGTTGTAGACAGGGACTGAGGGGGGTCTGTGTTGTAGACAGGGACTGAGGGGGGTCTCTGTGTTGTAGACTGAGGGACTGAGGGGGGTCTCTGTGTTGTAGACTGAGGGACTGAGGGGGGTCTCTGTGTTGTAGACTGAGGGACTGAGGGGGGGTCTCTGTGTTGTAGACTGAGGGACTGAGGGGGGTCTCTGTGTTGTAGACTGAGGGACTGAGGGGGGGTCTCTGTGTTGTAGACTGAGGGGGGGTCTCTGTGTTGTAGACTGAGGGGGGTCTCTGTGTTGTAGACTGAGGGACTGAAGGGGGGTCTCTGTGTTGTAGACTGAGGGACTGAGGGGGGTCTCTGTGTTGTAGACTGAGGGACTGAGGGGTGTCTCTGTGTTGTAGACAGAGGGACTGAGGGGGGTCTCTGTGTTGTAGACAGAGGGACTGAGGGGGGGTCTCTGTGTTGTAGACAGAGGGACTGAGGGGGGGTCTCTGTTGTAGACAGAGGGACAGAGGGGAGGTCTCTGTGTTGTAGACAGAGGGACTGAGGGGGGGGTCTCTGTGTTGTAGACTGAGGGGGGTCTCTGTGTTGTAGACTGAGGGGGGTCTCTGTGTTGTAGACTGAGGGGGGTCTCTGTGTTGTAGACAGGGACTGAGGGGGGTCTCTGTGTTGTAGACTGAGGGGGGTCTCTGTGTTGTAGACTGAGGGGGGTCTCTGTGTTGTAGACTGAGGGACTGAGGGGGGGTCTCTGTGTTGTAGACTGAGGGACTGAGGGGGGTCTCTGTGTTGTAGACTGAGGGACTGAGGGGGGTCTCTGTGTTGTAGACTGAGGGACTGAGGGGGGTCTCTGTGTTGTAGACTGAGGGACTGAGGGGGGTCTCTGTGTTGTAGACTGAGGGGGGTCTCTGTGTTGTAGACTGAGGGACTGAGGGGGGTCTCTGTGTTGTAGACTGAGGGGGGTCTCTGTGTTGTAGACTGAGGGACTGAGGGGGGTCTCTGTGTTGTAGACTGAGGGACTGAGGGGTGTCTCTGTGTTGTAGACTGAGGGACTGAGGGGTGTCTCTGTGTTGTAGACTGAGGGACTGAGGGGTGTCTCCGTGTTGTAGACTGAGGGACTGAGGGGTGTCTCTGTGTTGTAGACAGAGGGACTGAGGGGGGTCTCTGTGTTGTAGACAAGGGACTGAGGGGTGTCTCTGTTGTAGACTGAGGGACTGAGGGGGGGGGGTCTCTGTGTTGTAGACAGAGGGACTGAGGGAAGTCTCTGTGTTGTAGACAAGGGACTGAGGGGTGTCTCTGTTGTAGACTGAGGGACTGAGGGGGGGGGGTCTCTGTGTTGTAGACAGAGGGACTGAGGGAAGTCTCTGTGTTGTAGACTGAGGGACTGAGGGGGGTCTCTGTGTTGTAGACAGGGACTGAGGGGGGTCTCTGTGTTGTAGACAGGGACTGAGGGGGGTCTGTGTTGTAGACAGGGACTGAGGGGGGTCTGTGTTGTAGACAGGGACTGAGGGGGGTCTCTGTGTTGTAGACAAGGGACTGAGGGGTGTCTCTGTTGTAGACTGAGGGACTGAGGGGTGTCTCTGTGTTGTAGACAGAGGGACTGAGGGGGGTCTCTGTGTTGTAGACAAGGGACTGAGGGGTGTCTCTGTTGTAGACTGAGGGACTGAGGGGGGGGGGGTCTCTGTGTTGTAGACAGAGGGACTGAGGGAAGTCTCTGTGTTGTAGACTGAGGGACTGAGGGGGGTCTCTGTGTTGTAGACAGGGACTGAGGGGGGTCTCTGTGTTGTAGACAGGGACTGAGGGGGGTCTGTGTTGTAGACAGGGACTGAGGGGGGTCTCTGTGTTGTAGACTGAGGGACTGAGGGGGGTCTCTGTGTTGTAGACTGAGGGACTGAGGGGGGTCTCTGTGTTGTAGACTGAGGGACTGAGGGGGGTCTCTGTGTTGTAGACTGAGGGACTGAGGGGGGTCTCTGTGTTGTAGACTGAGGGACTGAGGGGGGTCTCTGTGTTGTAGACTGAGGGGGCGTCTCTGTGTTGTAGACTGAGGGGGGGTCTCTGTGTTGTAGACAGAGGGACTGAGGGGGGTCTCTGTGTTGTAGACAGAGGGACTGAGGGGGGTCTCTGTGTTGTAGACAGAGGGACTGAGGGGGGGTCTCTGTGTTGTAGACAGAGGGACTGAGGGGGAGGTCTCTGTGTTGTAGACAGAGGGACAGAGGGGAGGTCTCTGTGTTGTAGACAGAGGGACTGAGGGGGGGGTCTCTGTGTTGTAGACTGAGGGGGGTCTCTGTGTTGTAGACTGAGGGGGGTCTCTGTGTTGTAGACTGAGGGGGGTCTCTGTGTTGTAGACTGAGGGGGGTCTCTGTGTTGTAGACAGAGGGACTGAGGGGGGTCTCTGTGTTGTAGACTGAGGGGGGTCTCTGTGTTGTAGACAGAGGGACTGAGGGGGGTCTCTGTGTTGTAGACAGGGACTGAGGGGGGTCTCTGTGTTGTAGACAGAGGGGGGGTCTCTGTGTTGTAGACAGAGGGACAGAGGGGGGGTCTCTGTGTTGTAGACAGAGGGGGGGTCTCTGTGTTGTAGACAGAGGGGGGGTCTCTGTGTTGTAGACAGAGGGGGAGTCTCTGTTGTAGACTGAGAGGGGGAGTCTCTGTTGTAGACTGAGAGGGGGAGTCTCTGTTGTAGACTGAGGGGGGGTCTCTGTTGTAGACTGAGGGGGGGTCTCTGTTGTAGACTGAGGGGGGGTCTCTGTTGTAGACTGAGGGGGGGTCTCTGTTGTAGACTGAGGGGGGGTCTCTGTTGTAGACTGAGGGGGGGTCTCTGTTGTAGACTGAGGGGGGGTCTCTGTTGTAGACTGAGGGGGGGTCTCTGTTGTAGACTGAGGGGGGGTCTCTGTTGTAGACTGAGGGGGGGTCTCTGTTGTAGACTGAGGGGGGGTCTCTGTGTTGTAGACTGAGGGGGGGTCTCTGTGTTGTAGACTGAGGGGGGGTCTCTGTGTTGTAGACTGAGGGGGGGTCTCTGTTGTAGACTGAGGGGGGGTCTCTGTGTTGTAGACAGAGGGACTGAGGGGTGTCTCTGTGTTGTAGACAGAGGGACTGAGGGGGGTCTCTGTGTTGTAGACAAGGGACTGAGGGGGGTCTCTGTGTTGTAGACTGAGGGGGTCTCTGTGTTGTAGACAGGGACAGAGGGGGGGTCTCTGTGTTGTAGACAGAGGGACAGAGGGGGGTCTCTGTGTTGTAGACAGAGGGGGGGTCTCTGTGTTGTAGACAGAGGGGGAGTCTCTGTTGTAGACTGAGGGGGAGTCTCTGTTGTAGACTGAGGGGGGGTCTCTGTTGTAGACTGAGGGGGGGTCTCTGTTGTAGACTGAGGGGGGGTCTCTGTTGTAGACTGAGGGGGGGTCTCTGTTGTAGACTGAGGGGGGGTCTCTGTTGTAGACTGAGGGGGGGTCTCTGTTGTAGACTGAGGGGGGGTCTCTGTTGTAGACTGAGGGGGGGTCTCTGTTGTAGACTGAGGGGGGTCTCTGTGTTGTAGACAGAGGGACTGAGGGGGGTCTCTGTGTTGTAGACAGAGGGACTGAGGGGGGTCTCTGTGTTGTAGACAGAGAGACTGAGGGGGGTCTCTGTGTTGTAGACTGAGGGACTGAGGGGGGGGTCTCTGTGTTGTAGACAGGGGGACTGAGGGGGGTCTCTGTTGTAGACAGAGGGACTGAGGGGGGTCTCTGTTGTAGACAGAGGGACTGAGGGGGGTCTCTGTTGTAGACAGAGGGACTGAGGGGGGTCTCTGTTGTAGACAGAGGGACTGGGGGGGGTCTCTGTATTGTAGACAGAGGGACTGAGGGGGGTCTCTGTGTTGTAGACAGAGGGACTGAGGGGGGTCTCTGTGTTGTAGACTGAGGGACTGAGGGGGGTCTCTGTGTTGTAGACTGAGGGACTGAGGGGGGTCTCTGTTGTAGACAGAGGGACTGAGGGTGGTCTCTGTGTTGTAGACAAGGGACTGAGGGGGGTCTCTGTGTTGTAGACAGAGGGACTGAGGGGGGTCTCTGTGTTGTAGACAGAGGGACTGAGGGGGGTCTCTGTGTTGTAGACAGAGGGACTGAGGGGGGTCTCTGTGTTGTAGACTGAGGGGGGTCTCTGTGTTGTAGACTGAGGGTGGTCTCTGTGTTGTAGACAGAGGGACTGAGGGGGGTCTCTGTGTTGTAGACAGAGGGACTGAGGGGGGTCTCTGTTGTAGACAGAGGGACTGAGGGGGGTCTCTGTGTTAGGGACTGAGGGGGGTCTCTGTGTTGTAGGTGTGGAGGGACTAAGGGGAGTCTCTGTGTTGTAGACCGAGGGTGGTCTCTGTGTTGTAGGTGCGGAGGGACTGAGGGGGGTCTCTGTGTTGTAGACAGAGGGACTGAGGGGGGTCTCTGTGTTGTAGACAGAGGGACTGAGGGGGTCTCTGTGTTGTAGACAGAGGGACTGAGGGGGGTCTCTGTGTTGTAGACAATGGACTGAGGGGGGTCTCTGTGTTGTAGACAAGGGACTGAGGGGGGTCTCTGTGTTGTAGACAGAGGGACTGAGGGGGGTCTCTGTGTTGTAGACAGAGGGACTGAGGGGGGTCTCTGTGTTGTAGACAGAGGGACTGAGGGGGGTCTCTGTGTTGTAGACAGAGGGACTGAGGGGGGTCTCTGTGTTGTAGACAGAGGGACTGAGGGGGGTCTCTGTGTTGTAGACAGAGGGACTGAGGGGGGTCTCTGTGTTGTAGACAGAGGGACTGAGGGGGGTCTCTGTGTTGTAGACAGAGGGACTGAGGGGGGTCTCTGTGTTGTAGACAGAGGGACTGAGGGGGGTCTCTGTGTTGTAGACAGAGGGACTGAGGGGGGTCTCTGTGTTGTAGACTGAGGGTCGTCTCTGTGTTGTAGACTGAGGGACTGAGGGGGGTCTCTGTCTTGTAGACAGAGGGACTGAGGGGGGTCTCTGTGTTGTAGACAGAGGGACTGAAGGGGGTCTCTGTGTTGTAGACTGAGGGACTGAGGGGGGTCTCTGTTGTAGACAGAGGGACTGAGGGGGGTCTCTGTGTTGTAGACTGAGGGACTGAGGGGGGTCTCTGTTGTAGACAGAGGGACTGAGGGGGGTCTCTGTGTTGTAGACTGAGGGGGGGGTCTCTGTGTTGTAGACTGAGGGTGGTCTCTGTGTTGTAGACAGAGGGACTGAGGGGGGTCTCTGTGTTGTAGACAGAGGGACTGAGGGGGGTCTCTGTGTTGTAGACAGAGGGACTGAGGGGGGTCTCTGTGTTGTAGACAAGGGACTGAGGGGGGTCTCTGTGTTGTAGACTGAGGGTGGTCTCTGTGTTGTAGACAGAGGGACTGAGGGGGGTCTCTGTGTTGTAGACAGAGGGACTGAGGGGGGTCTCTGTTGTAGACAGAGGGACTGAGGGGGGTCTCTGTGTTAGGGACTGAGGGGGTTCTCTGTGTTGTAGGTGTGGAGGGACTAAGGGGGGTCTCTGTGTTGTAGACCGAGGGTGGTCTCTGTGTTGTAGGTGCGGAGGGACTGAGGGGGGTCTCTGTGTTGTAGACAGAGGGACTGAGGGGGGTCTCTGTGTTGTAGACAGAGGGACAGAGGGGGGTCTCTGTGTTGTAGACAGAGGGACAGAGGGGGGTCTCTGTGTTGTAGACAGAGGGACAGAGGGGGGTCTCTGTGTTGTAGACAGAGGGACTGAGGGGGGTCTCTGTGTTGTAGACAGAGGGACTGAGGGGGGTCTCTGTGTTGTAGACAGAGGGACTGAGGGGGGTCTCTGTGTTGTAGACAAGGGACTGAGGGGGTTCTCTGTGTTGTAGACAGAGGGACTGAGGGGGGGGGGTCTCTGTGTTGTAGACAGAGGGACTGAGGGGGGTCTCTGTTGTAGACAGGGGGACTGAGGGGGGTCTCTGTTGTAGACAGAGGGACTGAGGGGGGTCTCTGTTGTAGACAGAGGGACTGAGGGGGGTCTCTGTTGTAGACAGAGGGACTGAGGGGGGTCTCTGTTGTAGACAGAGGGACTGAGGGGGGTCTCTGTTGTAGACAGAGGGACTGAGGGGGGTCTCTGTGTTGTAGACAGGGTCTGAGGGGGGTCTCTGTGTTGTAGTCAGAGGGACTGAGGGGGGTCTCTGTTGTAGACTGAGGGTGGTCTCTGTGTTGTAGACAGAGGGACTGAGGGGGGTCTCTGTGTTGTAGACAGAGGGACTGAGGGGGGTCTCTGTGTTGTAGACAGAGGGACTGAGGGGGGTCTCTGTGTTGTAGACTGAGGGACTGAGGGGGGTTTCTGTGTTGTAGACTGAGGGACTGAGGGGGGTCTCTGTGTTGTAGACAGAGGGACTGAGGGGGGTCTCTGTGTTGTAGACTGAGGGACTGAGGGCGGTCTCTGTTGTAGACAGAGGGACTGAGGGGGGTCTCTGTTGTAGACTGAGGGACTGAGGGGGGTCTCTGTTGTAGACAGAGGGACTGAGGGGGGTCTCTGTTGTAGACAGAGGGACTGAGGGGGGTCTCTGTGTTGTAGTCTGAGGGTGGTCTCTGTGTTGTAGACAGAGGGACTGAGGTGGGTCTCTGTGTTGTAGACAGAGGGACTGAGGGGGGTCTCTGTGTTGTAGACTGAGGGGGGTCTCTGTGTTGTAGACAGAGGGACTGAGGGTGGTCTCTGTGTTGTAGACAGAGGGACTGAGGGGGGTCTCTGTGTTGTAGACAAGGGACTGAGGGGGGTCTCTGTGTTGTAGACTGAGGGTGGTCTCTGTGTTGTAGACAGAGGGACTGAGGGGGGTCTCTGTTGTAGACAGAGGGACTGAGGGGGGTCTCTGTGTTAGGGACTGAGGGGGGTCTCTGTGTTGTAGACAGAGGGACTGAGGGGGGTCTCTGTTGTAGACAAGGGACTGAGGGGGGTCTCTGTGTTGTAGACAGAGGGACTGAGGGGGGTCTCTGTGTTGTAGACAGAGGGACTGAGGGGGGTCTCTGTGTTGTAGACAGAGGGACTGAGGGGGGTCTCTGTGTTGTAGACAGAGGGACTGAGGGGGGTCTCTGTGTTGTAGACAGAGGGACTGAGGGGGGTCTCTGTGTTGTAGACAGAGGGACTGAGGGGGGTCTCTGTGTTGTAGACTGAGGGTCGTCTCTGTGTTGTAGACTGAGGGACTGAGGGGGGTCTCTGTCTTGTAGACAGAGGGACTGAGGGGGGTCTCTGTGTTGTAGACAGAGGGACTGAAGGGGGTCTCTGTGTTGTAGACTGAGGGACTGAGGGGGGTCTCTGTTGTAGACAGAGGGACTGAGGGGGGTCTCTGTGTTGTAGACTGAGGGACTGAGGGGGGTCTCTGTTGTAGACAGAGGGACTGAGGGGGGTCTCTGTGTTGTAGACTGAGGGGGGGGTCTCTGTGTTGTAGACTGAGGGTGGTCTCTGTGTTGTAGACAGAGGGACTGAGGGGGGTCTCTGTGTTGTAGACAGAGGGACTGAGGGGGGTCTCTGTGTTGTAGACAGAGGGACTGAGGGGGGTCTCTGTGTTGTAGACAAGGGACTGAGGGGGGTCTCTGTGTTGTAGACTGAGGGTGGTCTCTGTGTTGTAGACAGAGGGACTGAGGGGGGTCTCTGTGTTGTAGACAGAGGGACTGAGGGGGGTCTCTGTTGTAGACAGAGGGACTGAGGGGGGTCTCTGTGTTAGGGACTGAGGGGGTTCTCTGTGTTGTAGGTGTGGAGGGACTAAGGGGGGTCTCTGTGTTGTAGACCGAGGGTGGTCTCTGTGTTGTAGGTGCGGAGGGACTGAGGGGGGTCTCTGTGTTGTAGACAGAGGGACTGAGGGGGGTCTCTGTGTTGTAGACAGAGGGACAGAGGGGGGTCTCTGTGTTGTAGACAGAGGGACAGAGGGGGGTCTCTGTGTTGTAGACAGAGGGACAGAGGGGGGTCTCTGTGTTGTAGACAGAGGGACTGAGGGGGGTCTCTGTGTTGTAGACAGAGGGACTGAGGGGGGTCTCTGTGTTGTAGACAGAGGGACTGAGGGGGGTCTCTGTGTTGTAGACAAGGGACTGAGGGGGTTCTCTGTGTTGTAGACAGAGGGACTGAGGGGGGGGGGTCTCTGTGTTGTAGACAGGGGGACTGAGGGGGGTCTCTGTTGTAGACAGGGGGACTGAGGGGGGTCTCTGTTGTAGACAGAGGGACTGAGGGGGGTCTCTGTTGTAGACAGAGGGACTGAGGGGGGTCTCTGTTGTAGACAGAGGGACTGAGGGGGGTCTCTGTTGTAGACAGAGGGACTGAGGGGGGTCTCTGTTGTAGACAGAGGGACTGAGGGGGGTCTCTGTGTTGTAGACAGGGTCTGAGGGGGGTCTCTGTGTTGTAGTCAGAGGGACTGAGGGGGGTCTCTGTTGTAGACTGAGGGTGGTCTCTGTGTTGTAGACAGAGGGACTGAGGGGGGTCTCTGTGTTGTAGACAGAGGGACTGAGGGGGGTCTCTGTGTTGTAGACAGAGGGACTGAGGGGGGTCTCTGTGTTGTAGACTGAGGGACTGAGGGGGGTTTCTGTGTTGTAGACTGAGGGACTGAGGGGGGTCTCTGTGTTGTAGACAGAGGGACTGAGGGGGGTCTCTGTGTTGTAGACTGAGGGACTGAGGGCGGTCTCTGTTGTAGACAGAGGGACTGAGGGGGGTCTCTGTTGTAGACTGAGGGACTGAGGGGGGTCTCTGTTGTAGACAGAGGGACTGAGGGGGGTCTCTGTTGTAGACAGAGGGACTGAGGGGGGTCTCTGTGTTGTAGTCTGAGGGTGGTCTCTGTGTTGTAGACAGAGGGACTGAGGTGGGTCTCTGTGTTGTAGACAGAGGGACTGAGGGGGGTCTCTGTGTTGTAGACTGAGGGGGGTCTCTGTGTTGTAGACAGAGGGACTGAGGGTGGTCTCTGTGTTGTAGACAGAGGGACTGAGGGGGGTCTCTGTGTTGTAGACAAGGGACTGAGGGGGGTCTCTGTGTTGTAGACTGAGGGTGGTCTCTGTGTTGTAGACAGAGGGACTGAGGGGGGTCTCTGTTGTAGACAGAGGGACTGAGGGGGGTCTCTGTGTTAGGGACTGAGGGGGGTCTCTGTGTTGTAGACAGAGGGACTGAGGGGGGTCTCTGTTGTAGACAAGGGACTGAGGGGGGTCTCTGTGTTGTAGACAAGGGACTGAGGGGAGTCTCTGTGTTGTAGACAGAGGGACTGAGGGGGGTCTCTGTGTTGTAGACAGAGGGACTGAGGGGGGTCTCTGTGTTGTAGACAGAGGGACTGAGGGGGGTCTCTGTGTTGTAGACAAGGGACTGAGGGGGGTCTCTGTGTTGTAGACAAGGGACTGAGGGGGGTCTCTGTGTTGTAGACTGAGGGGGGTCTCTGTGTTGTAGACTGAGGGGGGGGGTCTCTGTGTTGTAGACAAGGGACTGAGGGGGGTCTCTGTGTTGTAGACTGAGGGACTGAGGGGGGTCTCTGTGTTGTAGACAGAGGGACTGAGGGGGGTCTCTGTGTTGTAGACTGAGGGACTGAGGGGGGTCTCTGTGTTGTAGACTGAGGGTGGTCTCTGTGTTGTAGACTGAGGGACTGAGGGGGGTCTCTGTGTTGTAGACTGAGGGACTGAGGGGGGTCTCTGTGTTGTAGACTGAGGGACTGAGGGGGGTCTCTGTGTTGTAGACTGAGGGTCGTCTCTGTATTGTAGACTGAGGGACTGAGGGGGGTCTCTGTGTTGTAGACAGGGGGACTGAGGGGGGGTCTCTGTGTTGTAGACTGAGGGTCGTCTCTGTATTGTAGACTGAGGGACTGAGGGGGGTCTCTGTGTTGTAGACTGAGGGACTGAGGGGGGTCTCTGTGTTGTAGACAGAGGGACTGAGGGGGGTCTCTGTGTTGTAGACTGAGGGACTGAGGGGGGTCTCTGTGTTGTAGACTGAGGGACTGAGGGGGGTCTCTGTTGTAGACAGAGGGACTGAGGGGGGTCTCTGTGTTGTAGACAGAGGGACTGAGGGGGGTCTCTGTGTTGTAGACTGAGGGACTGAGGGCGGTCTCTGTTGTAGACTGAGGGACTGAGGGGGGTCTCTGTTGTAGACAGAGGGACTGAGGGGGGTCTCTGTTGTAGACAGAGGGACTGAGGGGGGTCTCTGTTGTAGACAGAGGGACTGAGGGGGGTCTCTGTGTTGTAGTCTGAGGGTGGTCTCTGTGTTGTAGACAGAGGGACTGAGGTGGGTCTCTGTGTTGTAGACAGAGGGACTGAGGGGGGTCTCTGTGTTGTAGACTGAGGGGGGTCTCTGTGTTGTAGACAGAGGGACTGAGGGTGGTCTCTGTGTTGTAGACAGAGGGACTGAGGGTGGTCTCTGTGTTGTAGACAGAGGGACTGAGGGGGGTCTCTGTGTTGTAGACAGAGGGACTGAGGGGGGTCTCTGTGTTGTAGACAAGGGACTGAGGGGGGTCTCTGTGTTGTAGACTGAGGGTGGTCTCTGTGTTGTAGACAGAGGGACTGAGGGGGGTCTCTGTTGTAGACAGAGGGACTGAGGGGGGTCTCTGTGTTAGGGACTGAGGGGGGTCTCTGTGTTGTAGACAGAGGGACTGAGGGGGGTCTCTGTGTTGTAGACAAGGGACTGAGGGGGGTCTCTGTGTTGTAGACAAGGGACTGAGGGGGGTCTCTGTGTTGTAGACAGAGGGACTGAGGGGGGTCTCTGTGTTGTAGACAGAGGGACTGAGGGGGGTCTCTGTGTTGTAGACAGAGGGACTGAGGGGGGTCTCTGTGTTGTAGACAAGGGACTGAGGCGGGTCTCTGTGTTGTAGACAAGGGACTGAGGGGGGTCTCTGTGTTGTAGACTGAGGGGGGTCTCTGTGTTGTAGACTGAGGGGGGGGGTCTCTGTGTTGTAGACAAGGGACTGAGGGGGGTCTCTGTGTTGTAGACTGAGGGACTGAGGGGGTTCTCTGTGTTGTAGACAGAGGGACTGAGGGGGGTCTCTGTGTTGTAGACTGAGGGACTGAGGGGGGTCTCTGTGTTGTAGACTGAGGGTGGTCTCTGTGTTGTAGACTGAGGGACTGAGGGGGGTCTCTGTGTTGTAGACTGAGGGACTGAGGGGGGTCTCTGTGTTGTAGACTGAGGGACTGAGGGGGGTCTCTGTGTTGTAGACTGAGGGTCGTCTCTGTATTGTAGACTGAGGGACTGAGGGGGGTCTCTGTGTTGTAGACAGGGGGACTGAGGGGGGGTCTCTGTGTTGTAGACTGAGGGTCGTCTCTGTATTGTAGACTGAGGGACTGAGGGGGGTCTCTGTGTTGTAGACTGAGGGACTGAGGGGGGTCTCTGTGTTGTAGACTGAGGAACTGAGGGGGGTCTCTGTTGTAGACAGAGGGACAGAGGGGGGTCTCTGTGTTGTAGACAGAGGGACAGAGGGGGGGTCTCTGTGTTGTAGACAGAGGGACAGAGGGGGGGTCTCTGTGTTGTAGACTGAGGGACTGAGGGGGGTCTCTGTTGTAGACAGAGGGACTGAGGGGGGTCTCTGTTGTAGACTGAGGGACTGAGGGGGGTCTCTGTTGTAGACAGAGGGACTGAGGGGGGTCTCTGTTGTAGACAGAGGGACTGAGGGGGGTCTCTGTTGTAGACAGAGGGACTGAGGGGGGTCTCTGTTGTAGACAGAGGGACTGAGGGGGGTCTCTGTGTTGTAGACTGAGGGGGGGGGTCTCTGTGTTGTAGACTGAGGGTGGTCTCTGTGTTGTAGACTGAGGGACTGAGGGGGGTCTCTGTGTTGTAGACAGAGGGACTGAGGGGGGTCTCTGTGTTGTAGACAAGGGACTGAGGGGGGTCTCTGTTGTAGACTGAGGGACTGAGGGGGGTCTCTGTGTTGTAGACAGAGGGACTGAGGGGGGTCTCTGTGTTGTAGACTGAGGGACTGAGGGGGGTCTCTGTGTTGTAGACTGAGGGTGGTCTCTGTGTTGTAGACAGAGGGACTGAGGGGGGTCTCTGTGTTGTAGACAGAGGGACTGAGGGGGGTCTCTGTTGTAGACAGAGGGACTGAGGGGGGTCTCTGTGTTAGGGACTGAGGGGGGTCTCTGTGTTGTAGGTGTGGAGGGACTAAGGGGGGTCTCTGTGTTGTAGACCGAGGGTGGTCTCTGTGTTGTAGGTGCGGAGGGACTGAGGGGGGTCTCTGTGTTGTAGACAGAGGGACTGAGGGGGGTCTCTGTGTTGTAGACAGAGGGACTGAGGGGGGTCTCTGTGTTGTAGACAGAGGGACAGAGGGGGGTCTCTGTGTTGTAGACAGAGGGACTGAGGGGGGTCTCTGTGTTGTAGACAGAGGGACTGAGGGGGGTCTCTGTGTTGTAGACAGAGGGACAGAGGGGGGTCTCTGTGTTGTAGACAGAGGGACAGAGGGGGGTCTCTGTGTTGTAGACAGAGGGACAGAGGGGGGTCTCTGTGTTGTAGACAGAGGGACAGAGGGGGGTCTCTGTGTTGTAGACAGAGGGACTGAGGGGGGTCTCTGTGTTGTAGACAGAGGGACTGAGGGGGGTCTCTGTGTTGTAGACAGAGGGACAGAGGGGGGTCTCTGTGTTGTAGACAGAGGGACAGAGGGGGGTCTCTGTGTTGTAGACAGAGGGACAGAGGGGGGTCTCTGTGTTGTAGACAGAGGGACTGAGGGGGGTCTCTGTGTTGTAGACAGAGGGACTGAGGGGGGTCTCTGTGTTGTAGACAGAGGGACTGAGGGGGGTCTCTGTGTTGTAGACAGAGGGACTGAGGGGGGTCTCTGTGTTGTAGACAAGGGACTGAGGGGGGTCTCTGTGTTGTAGACAAGGGACTGAGGGGGTTCTCTGTGTTGTAGACAGAGGGACTGAGGGGGGTCTCTGTGTTGTAGACTGAGGGGGGTCTCTGTGTTTTAGGTGCGGAAGGACTGAGGGGGGTCTCTGTGTTGTAGACAGAGGGACTGAGGGGGGTCTCTGTGTTGTAGACAAGGGACTGAGGGGGGTCTCTGTGTTGTAGACTGAGGGTGGTCTCTGTGTTGTAGACAGAGGGACTGAGGGGGGTCTCTGTGTTGTAGACTGAGGGACTGAGGGGTGTCTCTGTGTTGTAGACTGAGGGTCGTCTCTGTATTGTAGACTGAGGGACTGAGGGGGGTCTCTGTGTTGTAGACAGGGGGACTGAGAGGGGTCTCTGTGTTGTAGACTGAGGGGGGGGTCTCTGTGTTGTAGACAGAGGGGGGTCTCTGTGTTGTAGACTGAGGGACTGAGGGGGGTCTCTGTGTTGTAGACAGGGGGACTGAGGGGGGGTCTCTGTGTTGTAGACTGAGGGTCATCTCTGTATTGTAGACTGCGGGACTGAGGGGGGTCTCTGTGTTGTAGACTGAGGGACTGAGGGGGGTTCTCTGTGTTGTAGACAAGGGACTGAGGGGGTTCTCTGTGTTGTAGACAGAGGGACTGAGGGGGGTCTCTGTGTTGTAGACAAGGGACTGAGGGGGTTCTCTGTGTTGTAGACAAGGGACTGAGGGGGTTCTCTGTGTTGTAGACAGAGGGACTGAGGGGGGTCTCTGTGTTGTAGACTGAGGGGGGTCTCTGTGTTGTAGACTGAGGGGGGTCTCTGTGTTGTAGACAAGGGACTGAGGGGGGTCTCTGTGTTGTAGACTGAGGGGGGTCTCTGTGTTGTAGACTGAGGGGGGTCTCTGTGTTGTAGACAGAGGGACTGAGGGGGGTCTCTGTGTTGTAGACAAGGGACTGAGGGGGGTCTCTGTGTTGTAGACAAGGGACTGAGGGGGTTCTCTGTGTTGTAGACTGAGGGTCGTCTCTGTATTGTAGACTGAGGGGGGTCTCTGTGTTGTAGACAAGGGACTGAGGGGGGTCTCTGTGTTGTAGACAAGGGACTGAGGGGGGTCTCTGTGTTGTAGACTGAGGGGGGTCTCTGTGTTGTAGACAGAGGGACTGAGGGGGGTCTCTGTGTTGTAGACAAGGGACTGAGGGGGGTCTCTGTGTTGTAGACAAGGGACTGAGGGGGTTCTCTGTGTTGTAGACAGAGGGACTGAGGGGGGTCTCTGTGTTGTAGACTGAGGGGGGTCTCTGTGTTTTAGGTGCGGAAGGACTGAGGGGGGTCTCTGTGTTGTAGACAGAGGGACTGAGGGGGGTCTCTGTGTTGTAGACAAGGGACTGAGGGGGGTCTCTGTGTTGTAGACTGAGGGTGGTCTCTGTGTTGTAGACAGAGGGACTGAGGGGGGTCTCTGTGTTGTAGACTGAGGGACTGAGGGGTGTCTCTGTGTTGTAGACTGAGGGTCGTCTCTGTATTGTAGACTGAGGGACTGAGGGGGGTCTCTGTGTTGTAGACAGGGGGACTGAGAGGGGTCTCTGTGTTGTAGACTGAGGGGGGGGTCTCTGTGTTGTAGACAGAGGGGGGTCTCTGTGTTGTAGACTGAGGGACTGAGGGGGGTCTCTGTGTTGTAGACAGGGGGACTGAGGGGGGGTCTCTGTGTTGTAGACTGAGGGTCATCTCTGTATTGTAGACTGCGGGACTGAGGGGGGTCTCTGTGTTGTAGACTGAGGGACTGAGGGGGGTTCTCTGTGTTGTAGACAAGGGACTGAGGGGGTTCTCTGTGTTGTAGACAGAGGGACTGAGGGGGGTCTCTGTGTTGTAGACAAGGGACTGAGGGGGTTCTCTGTGTTGTAGACAAGGGACTGAGGGGGTTCTCTGTGTTGTAGACAGAGGGACTGAGGGGGGTCTCTGTGTTGTAGACTGAGGGGGGTCTCTGTGTTGTAGACTGAGGGGGGTCTCTGTGTTGTAGACAGGGGGACTGAGGGGGGGTCTCTGTGTTGTAGACTGAGGGTCATCTCTGTATTGTAGACTGCGGGACTGAGGGGGGTCTCTGTGTTGTAGACTGAGGGACTGAGGGGGGTTCTCTGTGTTGTAGACAAGGGACTGAGGGGGTTCTCTGTGTTGTAGACAGAGGGACTGAGGGGGGTCTCTGTGTTGTAGACAAGGGACTGAGGGGGTTCTCTGTGTTGTAGACAAGGGACTGAGGGGGTTCTCTGTGTTGTAGACAGAGGGACTGAGGGGGGTCTCTGTGTTGTAGACTGAGGGGGGTCTCTGTGTTGTAGACTGAGGGGGGTCTCTGTGTTGTAGACAAGGGACTGAGGGGGGTCTCTGTGTTGTAGACTGAGGGGGGTCTCTGTGTTGTAGACTGAGGGGGGTCTCTGTGTTGTAGACAGAGGGACTGAGGGGGGTCTCTGTGTTGTAGACAAGGGACTGAGGGGGGTCTCTGTGTTGTAGACAAGGGACTGAGGGGGTTCTCTGTGTTGTAGACTGAGGGTCGTCTCTGTATTGTAGACTGAGGGGGGTCTCTGTGTTGTAGACAAGGGACTGAGGGGGGTCTCTGTGTTGTAGACAAGGGACTGAGGGGGGTCTCTGTGTTGTAGACTGAGGGGGGTCTCTGTGTTGTAGACAGAGGGACTGAGGGGGGTCTCTGTGTTGTAGACAAGGGACTGAGGGGGGTCTCTGTGTTGTAGACAAGGGACTGAGGGGGTTCTCTGTGTTGTAGACAGAGGGACTGAGGGGGGTCTCTGTGTTGTAGACTGAGGGGGGTCTCTGTGTTTTAGGTGCGGAAGGACTGAGGGGGGTCTCTGTGTTGTAGACAGAGGGACTGAGGGGGGTCTCTGTGTTGTAGACAAGGGACTGAGGGGGGTCTCTGTGTTGTAGACTGAGGGTGGTCTCTGTGTTGTAGACAGAGGGACTGAGGGGGGTCTCTGTGTTGTAGACTGAGGGACTGAGGGGTGTCTCTGTGTTGTAGACTGAGGGTCGTCTCTGTATTGTAGACTGAGGGACTGAGGGGGGTCTCTGTGTTGTAGACAGGGGGACTGAGAGGGGTCTCTGTGTTGTAGACTGAGGGGGGGGTCTCTGTGTTGTAGACAGAGGGGGGTCTCTGTGTTGTAGACTGAGGGACTGAGGGGGGTCTCTGTGTTGTAGACAGGGGGACTGAGGGGGGGTCTCTGTGTTGTAGACTGAGGGTCATCTCTGTATTGTAGACTGCGGGACTGAGGGGGGTCTCTGTGTTGTAGACTGAGGGACTGAGGGGGGTTCTCTGTGTTGTAGACAAGGGACTGAGGGGGTTCTCTGTGTTGTAGACAGAGGGACTGAGGGGGGTCTCTGTGTTGTAGACAAGGGACTGAGGGGGTTCTCTGTGTTGTAGACAAGGGACTGAGGGGGTTCTCTGTGTTGTAGACAGAGGGACTGAGGGGGGTCTCTGTGTTGTAGACTGAGGGGGGTCTCTGTGTTGTAGACTGAGGGGGGTCTCTGTGTTGTAGACAGGGGGACTGAGGGGGGGTCTCTGTGTTGTAGACTGAGGGTCATCTCTGTATTGTAGACTGCGGGACTGAGGGGGGTCTCTGTGTTGTAGACTGAGGGACTGAGGGGGGTTCTCTGTGTTGTAGACAAGGGACTGAGGGGGTTCTCTGTGTTGTAGACAGAGGGACTGAGGGGGGTCTCTGTGTTGTAGACAAGGGACTGAGGGGGTTCTCTGTGTTGTAGACAAGGGACTGAGGGGGTTCTCTGTGTTGTAGACAGAGGGACTGAGGGGGGTCTCTGTGTTGTAGACTGAGGGGGGTCTCTGTGTTGTAGACTGAGGGGGGTCTCTGTGTTGTAGACAAGGGACTGAGGGGGGTCTCTGTGTTGTAGACTGAGGGGGGTCTCTGTGTTGTAGACTGAGGGGGGTCTCTGTGTTGTAGACAGAGGGACTGAGGGGGGTCTCTGTGTTGTAGACAAGGGACTGAGGGGGGTCTCTGTGTTGTAGACAAGGGACTGAGGGGGTTCTCTGTGTTGTAGACTGAGGGTCGTCTCTGTATTGTAGACTGAGGGGGGTCTCTGTGTTGTAGACAAGGGACTGAGGGGGGTCTCTGTGTTGTAGACAAGGGACTGAGGGGGGTCTCTGTGTTGTAGACTGAGGGGGGTCTCTGTGTTGTAGACTGAGGGGGGTCTCTGTGTTGTAGACAGAGGGACTGAGGGGGGTCTCTGTGTTGTAGACAGAGGGACTGAGGGGGGTCTCTGTGTTGTAGACAAGGGACTGAGGGGGGTCTCTGTGTTGTAGACAAGGGACTGAGGGGGGTCTCTGTGTTGTAGACAAGGGACTGAGGGGGGTCTCTGTGTTGTAGACAGGGGGACTGAGAGGGGTCTCTGTGTTGTAGACTGAGGGGGGGGTCTCTGTGTTGTAGACAGAGGGGGGTCTCTGTGTTGTAGACTGAGGGACTGAGGGGGGTCTCTCTGTTGTAGACAGGGGGACTGAGGGGGGGTCTCTGTGTTGTAGACTGAGGGTCGTCTCTGTATTGTAGACTGCGGGACTGAGGGTTGTCTCTGTGTTGTAGACTGAGGGACTGAGGGGGGTCTCTGTGTTGTAGACTGAGGGACTGAGGGGGGTCTCTGTGTTGTAGACTGAGGGACTGAGGGGGGTCTCTGTGTTGTAGGTGCGGAGGGACTGAGGGGGGTCTCTGTGTTGTAGACTGAGGGACTGAGGGGGGTCTCTGTGTTGTAGACAAGGGACTGAGGGACTGAGGGGGGTCTCTGTGTTGTAGGTGCGGAGGGACTGAGGGGGGTCTCTGTGTTGTAGACTGAGGGACTGAGGGGGGTCTCTGTGTTGTAGACAGGGGTACTGAGGGGGGGTCTCTGTGTTGTAGGTGCGGAGGGACTGAGGGTGGAGTTTGACCGGCAGTGTTCTGCAGAGAGACGTCATGACCCTCTCACCATCATGGACGGAGCCAATAGGATCATCTCTGTCCGATCAGGTGACCACAAGACACAACCCTAACCCCCAACACTTCGTTAGATGTTAGAAGAGGATTTTGGTTTGTGCCAGGTGTCTTCATGGTGTCTCCTCGTCCTGCTCAGGTCGGGAGTGGGCCGACTGGTCCAGCGAGTTGAGGATCCCAGCGGACGAGTTGAAGTGGAAGTTTACCAGCGATGGATCTGTAAACGGATGGGGTTGGCGCTTCACTGTCTACCCTATCATGCCCGCTGCTGGTATGACCCACACACTGTCTACCCCATCATGCCCGCTGCTGGTATGACCCACACACTGTCTACCCCATCATGCTGCTGCTGGTATGACCCACACACTGTCTACCCTATCATGCCCGCTGCTGGTATGACCCACACACTGTCTACCCCATCATGCTGCTGCTGGTATGACCCACACACTGTCTACCCCATCATGCTGCTGGTATAACCCACACACTGTCTACCCTATCATGCTGCTGGTATGACCCACACACTGTCTACCCCATCATGCTGCTGGTATAACCCACACACTGTCTACCCCATCATGCTGCTGGTATAACCCACACACTGTCTACCCTATCATGCTGCTGGTATGACCCACACACTGTCTACCCCATCATGCTGCTGGTATAACCCACACACTGTCTACCCCATCATGCTGCTGGTATGACCCACACACTGTCTACCCCATCATGCTGCTGGTATGACCCACACACTGTCTACCCCATCATGCTGCTGCTGGTATGACCCACACACTGTCTACCCCATCATGCTGCTGCTGGTATGACCCACACACTGTCTACCCCATCATGCTGCTGCTGGTATGACCCACACACTGTCTACCCCATCATGCTGCTGCTGGTATGACCCACACACTGTCTACCCCATCATGCTGCTGCTGGTATGACCCACACACTGTCTACCCCATCATGCTGCTGGTATAACCCACACACTGTCTACCCCATCATGCTGCTGGTATGACCCACACACTGTCTACCCCATCATGCTGCTGGTATAACCCACACACTGTCTACCCCATCATGCTGCTGGTATGACCCACACACTGTCTACCCCATCATGCTGCTGGTATGACCCACACACTGTCTACCCCATCATGCTGCTGGTATGACCCACACACTGTCTACCCCATCATGCCCGCTGCTGGTATGACCCACACACTGTCTACCCCATCATGCTGCTGGTATGACCCACACA
Organism: Salvelinus fontinalis; assembly: GCF_029448725.1. Lineage (NCBI taxonomy): Eukaryota > Metazoa > Chordata > Actinopteri > Salmoniformes > Salmonidae > Salvelinus > Salvelinus fontinalis. Next base: position 12,398,949 of record NC_074678.1, read on the forward strand.
CTGTCTACCCCATCATGCTGCTGCTGGTATGACCCACACACTGTCTACCCCATCATGCTGCTGGTATAACCCACACACTGTCTATCCCATCATGCTGCTGCTGGTATGACCCACACACTGTCTACCCCATCATGCTGCTGGTATAACCCACACACTGTCTACCCCATCATGCTGCTGGTATAACCCACACACTGTCTACCCCATCATGCTGCTGGTATGACCCACACACTGTCTAACCCATCATGCTGCTGCTGGTATGACCCACACACTGTCTACCCCATCATGCTGCTGGTATGACCCACACACTGTCTACCCCATCATGCTGCTGCTGGTATGACCCACACACTGTCTACCCCATCATGCCCGCTGCTGGTATGACCCACACACTGTCTACCCCATCATGCTGCTGCTGGTATGACCCACACACTGTCTACCCCATCATGCTGCTGGTATAACCCACACACTGTCTACCCCATCATGCTGCTGGTATAACCCACACACTGTCTACCCCATCATGCTGCTGCTGGTATGACCCACACACTGTCTACCCCATCATGCCCGCTGCTGGTATGACCCACACACTGTCTACCCCATCATGCTGCTGGTATGACCCACACACTGTCTACCCCATCATGCCTGCTGCTGGTATGACCCACACACTGTCTACCCCATCATGCTGCTGGTATGACCCACACACTGTCTACCCCATCATGCTGCTGGTATGACCCACACACTGTCTACCCCATCATGCTGCTGGTATGACCCACACACTGTCTACCCCATCATGCTGCTGGTATGACCCACACACTGTCTACCCCATCATGCTGCTGGTATGACCCACACACTGTCTACCCCATCATGCTGCTGGTATGACCCACACACTGTCTTCCCCATCATGCTGCTGCTGGTATGACCCACACACTGTCTACCCCATCATGCTGCTGCTGGTATGACCCACACACTGTCTACCCCATCATGCCCGCTGCTGGTATGACCCACACACTGTCTACCCCATCATGCTGCTGGTATGACCCACACACTGTCTACCCTATCATGCTGCTGCTGGTATGACCCACACACTGTCTACCCCATCATGCTGCTGGTATGACCCACACACTGTCTACCCCATCATGCTGCTGCTGGTATGACCCACACACTGTCTACCCCATCATGCTGCTGGTATGACACACACACTGTCTACCCCATCATGCTGCTGCTGGTATGACCCACACACTGTCTACCCCATCATGCTGCTGGTATAACCCACACACTGTCTACCCCATCATGCTGCTGGTATGACCCACACACTGTCTACCCCATCATGCTGCTGCTGGTATGACCCACACACTGTCTACCCCATCATGCTGCTGGTATGACCCACACACTGTCTACCCCATCATGCTGCTGCTGGTATGACCCACACACTGTCTACCCCATCATGCCCGCTGCTGGTATGACCCACACACTGTCTACCCCATCATGCTGCTGCTGGTATGACCCACACACTGTCTACCCCATCATGCTGCTGGTATAACCCACACACTGTCTACCCCATCATGCTGCTGGTATAACCCACACACTGTCTACCCCATCATGCTGCTGCTGGTATGACCCACACACTGTCTACCCCATCATGCCCGCTGCTGGTATGACCCACACACTGTCTACCCCATCATGCTGCTGGTATGACCCACACACTGTCTACCCCATCATGCTGCTGCTGGTATGACCCACACACTGTCTACCCCATCATGCTGCTGCTGGTATGACCCACACACTGTCTACCCCATCATGCCCGCTGCTGGTATGACCCACACACTGTCTACCCCATCATGCTGCTGGTATGACCCACACACTGTCTACCCTATCATGCTGCTGCTGGTATGACCCACACACTGTCTACCCCATCATGCTGCTGGTATGACCCACACACTGTCTACCCCATCATGCTGCTGCTGGTATGACCCACACACTGTCTACCCCATCATGCTGCTGGTATGACACACACACTGTCTACCCCATCATGCTGCTGGTATAACCCACACACTGTCTACCCCATCATGCTGCTGGTATGACCCACACACTGTCTACCCCATCATGCCTGCTGCTGGTATGACCCACACACTGTCTACCCCATCATGCTGCTGCTGGTATGACCCACACACTGTCTACCCCATCATGCTGCTGGTATGACCCACACACTGTCTACCCCATCATGCTGCTGGTATGACCCACACACTGTCTACCCCATCATGCCTGCTGCTGGTATGACCCACACACTGTCTACCCCATCATGCTGCTGGTATGACCCACACACTGTCTACCCCATCATGCTGCTGCTGGTATGACCCACACACTGTCTACCCCATCATGCTGCTGCTGGTATGACCCACACACTGTCTACCCCATCATGCTGCTGCTGGTATGACCCACACACTGTCTACCCCATCATGCTGCTGGTATGAACCACACACTGTCTACCCCATCATGCCCGCTGCTGGTATGACCCACACACTGTCTACCCTATCATGCCCGCTGCTGGTATGACCCACACACTGTCTACCCCATCATGCTGCTGGTATGACCCACACACTGTCTACCCCATCATGCTGCTGGTATGACCCACACACTGTCTACCCCATCATGCTGCTGCTGGTATGACCCACACACTGTCTACCCCATCATGCCCGCTGCTGGTATGACCCACACACTGTCTACCCCATCATGCTGCTGGTATGACCCACACACTGTCTACCCCATCATGCTGCTGCTGGTATGACCCACACACTGTCTACCCCATCATGCTGCTGGTATGACCCACACACTGTCTACCCCATCATGCTGCTGGTATAACCCACACACTGTCTACCCCATCATGCTGCTGCTGGTATGACCCACACACTGTCTACCCCATCATGCTGCTGGTATGACCCACACACTGTCTACCCCATCATGCTGCTGGTATGACCCACACACTGTCTACCCCATCATGCTGCTGGTATGACCCACACACTGTCTACCCCATCATGCTGCTGGTATAACCCACACACTGTCTACCCCATCATGCTGCTGGTATGACCCACACACCCACTCACTGCCTCACTGCCTCACCAAACTCACTGCCTCACCACACTCACTGCCTCACCACACTCACTGCCTCACCACACTCACTGCCTCACCCCACTCACTGCCTCACCCCACTCACTGCCTCACCACTCACTGCCTCACCACACTCACTGCCTCACCACTCACTGCCTCACTGCCTCACCACTCACTGCCTCACCACACTCACTGCCTCACCACACTCACTGCCTCACCACACACACTGCCTCACCACACTCACTGCCTCACCACACTCACTGCCTCACCACACTCACTGCCTCACCACACACACTGCCTCACCACACACACTGCCTCACTGCCTCACCACACTCACTGCCTCACCACTCACTGCCTCACCACTCACTGCCTCACCACTCACTGCCTCACCACACACACTGCCTCACCACACACACTGCCTCACCACACACACTGCCTCACCACACACACTGCCTCACCACACACACTGCCTCACCACACACACTGTCTCACCACACACACTGTCTCACCACACACACTGTCTCACCACACACACTGTCTCACCACACACACTGCCTCACCACACACACTGCCTCACCACACTCACTGCCTCACCACACTCACTGCCTCACTGCCTCACCACACTCACTGCCTCTGCACTCACTGCCTCTGCACTCACTGCCTCTGCACTCACTGCCTCTGCACTCACTGCCTCACCACTCACTGCCTCACCACACACTGACTCACCACACACACTGCCTCACCACACACACTGCCTCACCACACACACTGCCTCACCACACTCACTGCCTCACCACACTCACTGCCTCACTACACTCACTGCCTCACCACACACACTGCCTCACCACACACACTGCCTCACCACACACACTGCCTCACCACACTCACTGCCTCACCACACACACTGCCTCACCACACACACTGCCTCACCACACACACTGCCTCACCACACACACTGCCTCACCCCACTCACTGCCTCACCACTCACTGCCTCACCCCACACCCTGCCATAGTGTGTAGTTAGTTGTCCATATACTGTATAACAGACTGTGTCTGTCCCCCGCAGGGCCCAAAGACCTCCTGTCTGACCGCTGCATCCTGTCCTGTCCCTCCATGGACTTGGTGACCTGCCTCCTGGACTTCAGGCTCAACCTGACCTCCAACAGGAGTATCGTACCCCGCCTGGCCGCTTCCCTGGCTGCCTGCGCTCAGCTCAGCGCCCTGGGTACGAGGACCACCTCTTAGTCCGCAGCAGGGTCATTTAGGACGCACCTCAGCCTGATATACATCTCTAGCTGCTTCTCAGGGTTGTTAGGGGGAGGCTGTGGCAGTACAGTCTAGCTGCTTCTCAGTGTTGTTATGGGGAGGCTGTGGCAGTACAGTCTAGCTGCTTCTCAGTGTTGTTAGGGGGAAGCTGTGGCAGTACAGTCTAGCTGCTTCTCAGTGTTGTTAGGGGGAAGCTGTGGCAGTACAGTCTAGCTGCTTCTCAGTGTTGTTAGGGGGAGGCTGGGTTGTTAGGGGGAAGCTGTGGCAGTACAGTCTAGCTGCTTCTCAGTGTTGTTAGGGGGAGGCTGGGTTGTTAGGGGGAAGCTGTGGCAGTACAGTCTAGCTGCTTCTCAGGGTTGTTAGGGGGGAAGCTGCGGCAGTACAGTCTAGCTGCTTCTCAGTGTTGTTAGGGGGAGGCTGGGTTGTTAGGGGGAAGCTGTGGCAGTACAGTCTAGCTGCTTCTCAGGGTTGTTATGGGGAGGCTGTGGCAGTACAGTCTAGCTGCTTCTCAGTGTGTTTAGGGGGAAGCTGTGGCAGTACAGTCTAGCTACTTCTCAGGGTTGTTAGGGGGAGGCTGTGGCAGTACAGTCTAGCTACTTCTCAGTGTTAGGGGGAGGCTGGGTTGTTAGGGGGAGGCTGTGGCAGTAAAGTCTAGCTGCTTCTCAGTGTTTTTAGGGGGAAGCTGTGGCAGTACAGTCTAGCTGCTTCTCAGTGTTTTTAGGGGGAAGCTGCGGCAGTACAGTCTAGCTGCTTCTCAGTGTTGTTAGGGGGAAGCTGTGGCAGTACAGTCTAGCTGCTTCTCAGTGTTTTTAGGGGGAGGCTGTGGCAGTACAGTCTAGCTGCTTCTCAGGGTTGTTAGGGGGAGGCTGTGGCAGTACAGTCTAGCTGCTTCTCAGTGTTTTTAGGTGGAAGCTGTGGCAGTACAGTCTAGCTGCTTCTCAGTGTTAGGGGGAGGCTGTGGCAGTACAGTCTAGCTGCTTCTCAGTGTAGTAGGGGGAGGCTGTGGCAGTACAGTCTAGCTGCTTCTCAGTGTTTTTAGGGGGAAGCTGTGGCAGTACAGTCTAGCTGCTTCTCAGGATTGTTAGGGGGAAGCTGTGGCAGTACAGTCTAGCTGCTTCTCAGGGTTGTTAGGGGGAGGCTGTGGCAGTACAGTCTTGCTGCTTCTCAGGGTTGTTAGGGGGAGGCTGTGGCAGTACAGTCTAGCTGCTTCTCAGTGTTTTTAGGGGGAAGCTGTGGCAGTACAGTCTAGCTGCTTCTCAGTGTTAGGGGGAGGCTGTGGCAGTACAGTCTAGCTACTTCTCAGTGTTGTTAGGGGGAAGCTGTGGCAGTACAGTCTAGCTGCTTCTCAGGGTTGTTAGGGGGAGGCTGTGGCAGTACAGTCTTGCTGCTTCTCAGGGTTGTTAGGGGGAGGCTGTGGCAGTACAGTCTAGCTGCTTCTCAGTGTTTTTAGGTGGAAGCTGTGGCAGTACAGTCTAGCTGCTTCTCAGTGTTAGGGGGAGGCTGTGGCAGTACAGTCTAGCTACTTCTCAGTGTTGTTAGGGGGAAGCTGTGGCAGTACAGTCTAGCTAATTCTCAGTGTTGTTAGGGGGAGGCTGTGGCAGTACAGTCTAGCTGCTTCTCAGGATTGTTAGGGGGAAGCTGTGGCAGTACAGTCTAGCTGCTTCTCAGGGTTGTTAGGGGGAAGCTGTGGCAGTACAGTCTAGCTGCTTCTCAGGGTTGTTAGGGGGAAGCTGTGGCAGTACAGTCTAGCTGCTTCTCAGGGTTGTTAGGGGGAAGCTGTGGCAGTACAGTCTAGCTGCTTCTCAGGGTTGTTAGGGGGAAGCTGTGGCAGTACAGTCTAGCTGCTTCTCAGGGTTGTTAGGGGGAAGCTGTGGCAGTACAGTCTAGCTGCTTCTCAGGGTTGTTAGGGGGAAGCTGTGGCAGTACAGTCTAGCTGCTTCTCAGGGTTGTTAGGGGGAGGCTGTGGCAGTACAGTCTTGCTGCTTCTCAGGGTTGTTAGGGGGAGGCTGTGGCAGTACAGTCTAGCTGCTTCTCAGTGTTTTTAGGTGGAAGCTGTGGCAGTACAGTCTAGCTGCTTCTCAGTGTTGTTAGGGGGAGGCTGTGGCAGTACAGTCTAGCTACTTCTCAGTGTTGTTAGGGGGAGGCTGTGGCAGTACAGTCTAGCTACTTCTCAGTGTTGTTAGGGGGAGGCTGTGGCAGTACAGTCTAGCTGCTTCTCAGTGTGTTTAGGGGGAAGCTGTGGCAGTACAGTCTAGCTGCTTCTCAGTGTTCTTAGGGGGAGGCTGTGGCAGTACAGTCTAGCTGCTTCTCAGTGTTGTTAGGGGGAAGCTGTGGCAGTACAGTTGAGGAATTGCTATTAAAAATTGTACATTGACTCTGATACATGTCCCATAGAAATGTCTGGATTCTTGGGTTTTCACCTCTCTCATTGTGTAGTTCTGACCCGGTCTCCTCTCTGTCATTGTATAGTTCTGATCCGGTCTCCTCTCTGTCATTGTATAGTTCTGACCCGGTCTCCTCTCTGTCATTGTATAGTTCTGACCCGGTCTCCTCTCTGTCATTGTATAGTTCTGACCCGGTCTCCTCTCTGTCATTGTATAGTTCTGACCCGGTCTCCTCTCTGTCATTGTGTAGTTCTGACCCGGTCTCCTCTCTGTCATTGTATAGTTCTGATCCGGTCTCCTCTCTGTCATTGTGTAGTTCTGACCCGGTCTCCTCTCTGTCATTGTATGGTTCTGACCCGGTCTCCTCTCTGTCATTGTATAGTTCTGATCCGGTATCCTCTCTGTCATTGTATAGTTCTGACCCGGTCTTCTCTCTGTCATTGTATAGTTCTGACCCGGTCTCCTCTCTGTCATTGTATAGTTCTGACCCGGTCTCCTCTCTGTCATTGTATAGTTCTGACCCGGTCTCCTCTCTGTCACTGTAAAGTACCCTGTATTAATTGTCTTGTAGCAGCAGGACATCGTATGTGGGCTCTGCAGAGGCTGCGTAAGCTGCTGACCACAGAGTATGGCCAGTCCATCAACATCACCAGGCTGCTTGGGGACAGCGAAGTAGAGTCTCGCTCCATGAGTTTTACAGGCAGTGCGCTGGCCGCCCTGGTGAAGGGTCTTCCTGAGGCTCTCCAGAGGCAGTATGAATACGAGGACCCCATCGTCAGGGGTGGGAAACAGCTGCTGCACAGCCCCTTCTTCAAGGTAGGCTAACAGAAAGGGTTAACTGTTACCTGTGTTCTTCCAGTGACAGCCGAGGGGAAGGTGTAATGAACGTGTGCCATTTTATAGATTTAGTTTTGTCTTTGCGATTTTGGATATCATTTTGGGTCGGTCTGTTTGTTTTAGGTGCTGGTGGCTCTAGCCTGCGACCTGGAGTTGGATACCCTACCCTGCTGTGCTGAGACCCATAAGTGGGCGTGGTTCCGCCGGTACTGTACTGCATCCAGAGTGGCTGTCGCTCTGGACAAGAGGACTCCTCAGCCACGCCCCTTCCTGGATGAGGTGGGTTGGGCAAGGCAGACCATCCTTACAACTGTTAATATATACTATATATATACAAAAGTATGTGGACACCCTTTCAAATTAGTGGATTCGGCTATTTCAGAAACACCCGTTGCTGACAGGTGTATAAAATCGAACACACAGCCATGCAATCTCCATAGACAAACAACGTCAGTAGAATGGCCCTTACTGAAGAGCTCAGTGACTTTCAACGTGGAACCGTCATAGGATGCCACCTTTCCAACAAGTCAGTTTGTCAAATGTCTCCCCTGCTAGAGCTGCCCAGGTCAACTGTGAAGTGGAAACGTCTAGGAGCAACAACGGCTCAGTCGCAAAGTGGTAGGCCACGCAAGCTCACAGAACGGGACCGGCGAGTGCTGAAGCGCGTAGACCGTAATAATAGTCTGTCCTTGGTTGCAACACTACCGAGTTCCAAACTGCCTCTGGAAGCAACGTCAGCACAAGAACTGTTCTGTCTGGAGCTTCATGAAATGGGTTTCCATGGCAGAGCAGCAGCACACAAGCCTAAGATCACCATGCGCAATGCCAAGCGTCGGCTGGAGTGGTGTAAAGCTCGCTGCCATTGGACTCTGGAGCGATGAATCACGCTTCACCATCTGGCAGTCCGACAGACAGATCTGGGTTTGGCAGATGCCAGGAGAACGCTACCTGCCTCAATGCATAGTGCCAACTGTAAAGTTTGGTGGAGGAGGAATAATGGTCTGGGGCTGTTTCTCATGGTTCAGGCCCCTTAGTTCCAGTGAAGGGAAATCTTAACGCTACAGCTTACATTGACATTCTAGATGATTCTGTGCTTCCAACTTTGTGGCAACAGTTTGGGGAAGGCCCTTTCCTGTTTCAGCATGACAATGCCCTTGTTCGGGCGGCAGGTAGCCTGGTGGTTATAGCATTGGACTAGTAACTGTAAGGTTGCTAGATCGAATCCCCGAGCTGACAAGGTAGAAATCTGTCGTTCTGCCCCTGAAGGCAGTTAACCCACTGTTCCTAGGCCGTCATTGTAAATAATAATTTGTTCTTAACTGGCTAGTTAAATAAAGGTACAAATAAAAAGTTCACAAAGCAAGGTCCATACAGAAATGGTTTGTCGAGATCGTTGTGGAAGAAGGCCTAATCGCCCAACATCAGTGCCCGACCTCACTAATGCTCGTGGCTGAATGGAAGCAAGTCCCTGCAGCAATGTTCCAACATCTAGTGGAAAGCCTTCCCAGAAGAGTGGAGGCTGTTATAGCAGCAATGTTCCAACATCTAGTGGAAAGCCTTCCCAGAAGAGTGGAGGCTGTTACAGCAGCAATGTTCCAACATCTAGTGGAAAGCCTTCCCAGAAAAGTGGAGGCTGTTATAGCAGCAATGTTCCAACATCTAGTGGAAAGCCTTCCCAGAAGAGTGGAGGCTGTTACAGCAGCAATGTTCCAACATCTAGTGGAAAGCCTTCCCAGAAGAGTGGAGGCTGTTATAGCAGCAATGTTCCAACATCTAGTGGAAAGCCTTCCCAGAAGAGTGGAGGCTGTTACAGCAGCAATGTTCCAACATCTAGTGGAAAGCCTTCCCAGAAGAGTGGAGGCTGTTATAGCAGCAATGTTCCAACATCTAGTGGAAAGCCTTCCCAGAAGAGTGGAGGCTGTTACAGCAGCAATGTTCCAACATCTAGTGGAAAGCCTTCCCAGAAGAGTGGAGGCTGTTATAGCAGCAATGTTCCAACATCTAGTGGAAAGCCTTCCCAGAAGAGTGGAGGCTGTTATAGCAGCAATCTTCCAACATCTAGTGGAAAGCCTTCCCAGAAGAGTGGAGGCTGTTATAGCAGCAATGTTCCAACATCTAGTGGAAAGCCTTCCCAGAAGAGTGGAGGCTGTTATAGCAGCAATCTTCCAACATCTAGTGGAAAGCCTTCCCAGAAGAGTGGAGGCTGTTGTGAAAGCAAAGGGCGGACCAACTCTATATTAATACCATGATCCTGGAATGAGATGTTGACGTGCTGGTGTCTACATCCTGTATCATCACCCGTTTATCCAACTAGTCAATGGATGGCAATCAGTTTTCCTTTCTTTCAAATGACCACAATGGAAATAAGTTGTACAAACACTCTGATCTGGACATTATCTCTAACCACTCTGATTTGGACATTATCTCTAACCACTCTGATCTGGACATTATCTCTAACCACTCTGATTTGGACATTATCTCTAACCACTCTGATCTGGACATTATCTCTAACCACTCTGTCCCTCTAATCTGGACATTATCTCTAACCACTCTGATCTGGACATTATCTCTAACCCCTCTGTCCCTCCGATATGGACATTATCTCTAACCACTCTGATCTGGACATTATCTCTAACCACTCTGATCTGGACATTATCTCTAACCACTCTGATTTGGACATTATCTCTAACCACTCTGATCTGGACATTATCTCTAACCACTCTGTCCCTCTAATCTGGACATTATCTCTAACCACTCTGATCTGGACATTATCTCTAACCCCTCTGTCCCTCCGATATGGACATTATCTCTAACCCCTCTGTCCCTCCGATATGGACATTATCTCTAACCCCTCTGTCCCTCCGATATGGACATTATCTCTAACCACTCTGTCCCTCTGATCTGGACATTATCTCGAACCACTCTGATCTGGACATTATCTCTAACCACTCTGATCTGGACATTATCTCTAACCACTCTGTCCCTCTGATCTGGACATTATCTCTAACCATTCTGATCTGGACATTATCTCGAACCACTCTGATCTGGACATTATCTCTAACCCCTCTGTCCCTCCGATATGGACATTATCTCTAACCCCTCTGTCCCTCCGATATGGACATTATCTCTAACCCCTCTGTCCCTCCGATATGGACATTATCTCTAACCACTCTGTCCCTCTGATCTGGACATTATCTCTAACCACTCTGATCTGGACATTATCTCTAACCACTCTGATCTGGACATTATCTCTAACCACTCTGCCCCTCTGATCTGGACATTATCTCTAACCACTCTGCCCCTCTGATCTGGACATTATCTCGAACCACTCTGTCCCTCTGATCTGGACATTATCTCTAACCACTCTGCCCCTCTGCAGGTGACTAAGAAGATCCGTGAGTTGATGGCTGACTGTGAAGTGATGAACGTCCTCCATGAGAGCCATGACTTGTTTAAGAGAGAGCAGGACGAACAGCTGGTCCAGTGGATGAACAGGAGACCTGACGACTGGACGCTGTCTGCAGGAGGCTCCGGGACCATCTACGGCTGGGGTCACAACCACCGGGGTCAGCTAGGGGGCATTGAGGGGGCAAAGGTCAAGGTCCCCACCCCCACAGAGGCCCTGGCGACTCTGAGACCTGTTCAGCTGATAGGAGGGGAGCAGACCCTGTTCGCTGTCACTGCTGATGGGAAGGTAAAGACCAGTAGGGTCCTGGTAGGGTCCTGGAGGAAAGGTAAAGACCAGTAGAGTCCTGGTGGGGTCCTGGTGGAAAGGTAAAGACCAGTAGAGTCCTGGTGGAAAGGTAAAGACCAGTAGAGTCCTGGTAGGGTCCTGGTAGGGTCCTGGTAGGGTCCTGGTAGGGTCCTGGTTGGGTCCAGGTGGGTTCCTGGTGGGGTCCTGGTGGGGTCCTGGTAGGGTCCTGGTGGGGTCCTGGTGGGGTCCTGGTGGGGTCCTGGTGGGGTCCTGGTGGGGTCCTGGTGGGAAGGTAAAGACCAGTAGAGTCCTGGTAGGGTCCTGGTGGAAAGGTAAAAACCAGTAGAGTCCTGGTGGAAAGGTAAAGACCAGTAGAGTCCTGGTAGGGTCCTGGTGGAAAGGTAAAGACCAGTAGAGTCCTGGTAGGGTCCTGGTGGAAAGGTAAAGACCAGTAGAGTCCTGGTGGGGTCCTGGTAGAGTCCTGGTGGGGTCCTGGTAGAGTCCTGGTTGGGTCCTGGTAGAGTCCTGGTAGAGTCCTGGTGGGGTCCCGGTAGAGTCCCTGGTGGGGTCCTGGTAGGGTCCTGGTGGGGTCCTGGTAGGGTCCTGGTGGGGTCCTGGTAGGGTCCTGGTAGGGTCCTGGTGGGGTCCTGGTGGGGTCCTGGTGGGGTCCTGGTGGGGTCCTGGTGGGAAGGTAAAGACCAGTAGAGTCCTGGTAGGGTCCTGGTGGAAAGGTAAAGACCAGTAGAGTCCTGGTGGGTCCTGGTGGAAAGGTAAAAACCAGTAGAGTCCTGGTGGAAAGGTAAAGACCAGTAGAGTCCTGGTAGGGTCCTGGTGGAAAGGTAAAGACCAGTAGAGTCCTGGTAGGGTCCTGGTGGAAAGGTAAAGACCAGTAGAGTCCTGGTGGGGTCCTGGTAGAGTCCTGGTTGGGTCCTGGTAGAGTCCTGGTAGAGTCCTGGTGGGGTCCCGGTAGAGTCCCTGGTGGGGTCCTGGTAGGGTCCTGGTGGGGTCCCTGTAGGGTACCGGGAAAATCCCTGTAGGGTCCCTGTAGGGTCCCGGTAGAGTCCCGGTAGAGTCCTGGTAGAGTTATGGTAGGGTCCTGGTGGGGTCCTGGTGGGGTCCTGGTGGAGTCCTGGTAGGGTGCTGGTAGAGTCCTGGTAGAGTCCTGGTAGAGTCCTGGTAGAGTCCTGGTGGGGTCCTGGTAGGGTCCTGGTAGGGTCCTGGTGGGGTCCAGGTAGAGTCCTGGTAGGGTCCTGGTAGGGTCCTGGTAGGGTCCTGGTGGGGTCCTGGTAGGGTCCTGGTGGGGTCCAGGTAGAGTCCTGGTAGGGTCCTGGTGGGGTCCCGGTAGAGTCCCTGGTGGGGTCCAGGGAGAGGCTTGGTAGAGTCCTGGTGGGGTCCCGGTAGAGTCCCTGGTGGGGTCCTGGTAGGGTCCTGGTTGGGTCCCTGTAGGGTCCCGGTAAAGTCCCTGTAGCGTCCCGGTAGAGTCCCGGTAGGGTCCCGGTAGAGGCCTGGTGGGGTCCTGGTGGGGTCCTGGTAGAGTCCTGGTAGAGGCCTGGTAGAGGCCTGGTGGGGTCCTGGTAGGGTCCTGGTAGAGTCCTGGTAGAGTCCCTGTAGGGTCCCGGTAGAGTCCTGGTAGAGTCCCTGTAGGGTCCCGGTAGAGTCCTGGTAGAGTCCCTGTAGGGTCCCGGTAGAGTCCTGGTAGAGTCCCTGTAGGGTCCTGGTAGAGTCCTGGTAGAGTCCTGGTAGAGTCCTGGTAGAGTCCTGGTAGAGTCCTGGTAGAGTCCTGGTAGAGTCCCTGTAGAGTCCCGGTAGAGTCCCTGTAGGGTCCTGGTAGAGTCCTGGTAGAGTCCCTGTAGGGTCCTGGTGGGGTCCCTGTAGGGTCCTGGTGGGGTCCCTGTAGGGTCCTGGTGGAGTCCTGGTAGGGTCCTGGTAGAGTCCTGGTAGGGTCCTGGTAGAGTCCTGGTAGGGTCCTGGTAGAGTCCTGGTAGGGTCCTGGTAGGGTCCCGGTAGAGTCCCGGTGGGGTCCCGGTAGAGTCCCGGTGGGGTCCCGGTAGAGTCCCGGTAGAGTCCCTGTAGGGTCCTGGTAGAGTCCCTGTAGGGTCCCGGTAGAGTCCCTGTAGGGTCCCGGTAGAGTCCCGGTAGAGTCCCGGTAGAGTCCCGGTAGAGTCCCTGTAGAGTCCCGGTAGGGTCCCGGTAGAGTCCCGGTAGAGTCCCGGTAGAGTCCCGGTAGAGTCCCTGTAGAGTCCCTGTAGAGTCCCTGTAGGGTCCCGGTAGAGTCCCGGTAGAGTCCCAGTAGGGTCCCGGTAGGGTCCCGGTAGAGTCCCTGTAGGGTCCTGGTGGGGTCCCTGTAGGGTCCTGGTAGAGTCCCGGTAGGGTCCCGGTAGAGTCCCGGTAGGGTCCCGGTAGAGTCCCGGTAGGGTCCTGGTAGAGTCCCTGTAGGGTCCTGGTAGAGTCCCTGTAGGGTCCTGGTAGAGTCCCGGTGGGGTCCCGGTAGAGTCCCGGTAGAGTCCCGGTGGGGTCCCGGTAGAGTCCCGGTGGGGTCACGGTAGAGTCCCGGTGGGGTCACGGTAGAGTCCCGGTAGAGTCCCGGTAGAGTCCCGGTAGGGTCCCGGTAGAGTCCCTGTATGGGTCCCGGTAGAGTCCCGGTAGAGTCCCGGTGGGGTCCCTGTAGGGTCCCGGTGGGGTCCCTGTAGGGTCCCGGTGGGGTCCCTGTAGGGTCCCGGTGGGGTCCCGGTGGGGTCCCGGTAGAGTCCCGGTGGGGTCCCGGTAGAGTCCCGGTAGAGTCTCGGTAGAGTCCCTGTAGGGTCCCTGTAGGGTCCCTGTAGAGTCCCGGTAGGGTCCCTGTAGAGTCCCGGTAGAGTCCCTGTAGAGTCCCGGTAGAGTCCCGGTGGGGTCCCTGTAGGGTCCCGGTGGGGTCCCTGTAGGGTCCCGGTGGGGTCCCGGTGGGGTCCCGGTAGAGTCCCGGTGGGGTCCCTGTAGGGTCCCGGTGGGGTCCCTGTAGGGTCCCGGTGGGGTCCCGGTGGGGTCCCTGTAGAGTCCCGGTAGAGTCCCTGTAGAGTCCCGGTAGAGTCCCGGTGGGGTCCCTGTAGGGTCCCGGTGGGGTCCCTGTAGGGTCCCGGTGGGGTCCCTGTAGGGTCCCGGTGGGGTCCCGGTAGAGTCCCGGTGGGGTCCCTGTAGGGTCCCGGTAGAGTCCCGGTGGGGTCCCGGTGGGGTTCCGGTAGAGTCCCGGTGGGGTCCCGGTAGAGTCCCGGTGGGGTCCCGGTAGAGGCCCGGTGGGGTCCCGGTAGAGGCCCGGTGGGGTCCCGGTAGAGGCCCGGTGGGGTCCCTGTAGGGTCCCGGTGGGGTCCCTGTAGGGTCCCGGTGGGGTCCCTGTAGGGTCCCGGTGGGGTCCCTGTAGGGTCCCGGTGGGGTCCCGGTAGGGTCCCGGTAGAGTCCCGGTGGGGTCCCGGTAGAGTCCCGGTGGGGTCCCGGTAGAGTCCCGGTGGGGTCCCGGTAGAGTCCTGGTGGGGTCCCGGTAGAGTCCTGGTGGGGTCCCGGTAGAGACCTGGTGGGGTCCCTGTAGGGTCCTGGTAGGGTCCTGGTGGGGTCCCTGTAGGGTCCTGGTAGGGTCCTGGTGGGGTCCCGGTAGGGTCCTGGTAGAGACGGTATGTGACTGTTGTCTGTCTTCCTCCAGTTGTATGCTACAGGGTACGGTATGTGACTGTCGTCTGTCGTCCTCCAGTTGTATGCTACAGGGTACGGTGCGGGGGGCCGGCTGGGTATTGGAGGAACAGAGTCCGTGTCCACCCCCACTCTGTTGGAGTCCATCCAGCATGTATTCATCAGGAAGGTGGCAGTGAACAGCGGAGGGAAACACTGTCTAGCCCTGTCCTCTGAAGGAGAGGTCTACTCCTGGGGAGAGGCTGAGGACGGAAAACTGGGACACGGCAACAGGAGGTTAGGATGAGCAGAACGTACACACGATACTATATACACTATACACACTATACTATATACACTATACTATATATACACTATACTATATACACTATACACCCTATACTATATACACTATATACACGATACTATATACACTATACACACTATACTATATACACTATACTATATATACACTATACTATATACACTATACACCCTATACTATATACACTATATACACTATACTATATACACTACACACACTATACTATATACACACTATACTATATACACTATATACACTATACTATATACACTATACACCCTATACTATATACACTATACTATATACACTATACTATAAACACTATACACCCTATACTATATACACTATACTATATACACTATACACCCTATACTATATACACTATATACACTATACTATATACACTATATACACTATAATATATATGCTATACACACTATACTATATATACACTATACTATATACACTATACACCCTATACTATATACACTATACACCCTATACTATATACACTATACTATATATACACTATACTATATACACTATACACCCTATACTATACACACTATACTATATATACACTATACTATATACACTATACTATAAACACTATACACCCTATACTATATACACTATACTATATACACTATACACCCTATACTATATACACTATATACACTATACTATATACACTATATACACTATACTATATACGCTATACACACTATACTATATATACACTATACTATATACACTATACACCCTATACTATATACACTATACACCCTATACTATATACACTATACTATATATACACTATATACACTATACACCCTATACTATATACACTATACACCCTATACTATACACCCTATACTATACACCCTATACTAAATATACACTATACTATAAACACTATACACCCTATACTATATACACTATATTCACTATACTATATACGCTATACCCACTATACTATACACACTATACACACTATACTATACACACTATACTATATACACTATACTATATACACTATACACACTATACTATATACACTATACTATATAAACTATACACACTATACTATATACACTATACTATATACAATATACACACTATACTATATACACTATACTATATACACTATACTATATACACTATACTATATACACTATATACACTATACTATATACACTCTACTATATACACTATACACACTATACTATATACACTATACTATATACACTATATACACTATATACACTATACTATATACACTATACTATATACACTATACTATATACACTATACTATATACACAATATACACTATACAATATACACTATACACACTATACTATATACGCTATACTATATACTATATACACACTGTACTATATACACTATACTATATACACTATATACACTCTACTATATACACTATACACACTATACTATATACACTATACTATATACACTATATACACTATACTATATACACTATACTATATACACTATACTATATACACTATACTATATACACTATATACACTCTACTATATACACTCTACTATATACACTATACACACTATACTATATACACTATACTATATACACTATATACACTATATACACTATACTATATACACTATACTATATACACTATACTATATACACTATACTATATACACAATATACACTATACAATATACACTATACACACTATACTATATACGCTATACTATATACTATATACACACTGTACTATATACACTATATACACTATACTATATACACTATATACACTCTACTATATACACTATACACACTATACTATATACACTATACTATATACACTATATACACTATACTATATACACTATATACACTATACTATATACACTATACTTTATACACTATACTATATACACTATACACACTATACTATATACACTATACTATATACACTATACTATATACACTATACTATATACACTATATACACTATACACTATACTATATACACTATACTATATACACTATATGCACTATACTATACACACTATAATATATACACTATACTATATACACTACGTAACAGTCTTATTCTAAAATGGATTAAATAAATGTTCTTCCTCATCAATCTACACACAATACCCCATAATGATGAAGCGAAAACAGGTTTTTAGAAATGTTAGCAAATTTATTTAAAAAATACTACTAACTACTTAGAAGTATTACACACCCTTTGCTAGGAGACTAAATTGAGCTCAGGTGCATCCTGTTTCCATTGATCATCCTTGAGATGTTTCTACAACTTGATTGGTGTCCATCTGTGGTAAATTCAATTGATTGGACATGATTTGGAAAGGCACACACCTGTCTATATAAGGTCCCACAGTTGACAGTGCATGTCAGAGCAAAAACCAAGCCGTGAGGTCGAAGGAATTGTCCGTAGAGCACCGAGACAGGATTGTGTCGAGGCACAGATCTGGGGAAGGGTACCAAAACATTTCTGCAGCATTGAAGGTCCCCAAGAACACAGTGGCCTCCATCATTCTTAAATGGATGAAGTTTGGAACCACCAAGACTCTGCCTAGAACTGGCCGCCCGGCCAAACTGAGCAATCGGGGGAGAAGGGCCTTGTTCAGGGAGGTGACCAAGAACCGAATGGTTCCTCTGTGGAGATGGGAGAGTCTGAATGGACCTCTGATAGGGTTTACCAATCAGAACGTCAGGTCTCCATGGACCTCTGATAGGGTTTACCAATCAGAACGTCTGGTCTGAATGGACCTCTGATAGGGTACACCAATCAGAACGTCTGGTCTGAATGGACCTCTGATAGGGTACACCAATCAGAACGTCTGGTCTGACTGGACCTCTGATAGGGTACACCAATCAGAACGTCTGGTCTACATGGACCTCTGATAGGGTACACCAATCAGAACGTCTGGTCTGAATGGACCTCTGATAGGGTTTACCAATCAGAACGTCAGGTCTGAATGGACCTCTGATAGGGTACACCAATCAGAACGTCTGGTCTGAATGGACCTCTGATAGGGTACACCAATCAGAACGTCTGGTCTGCATGGACCTCTGATAGGGTACACCAATCAGAACGTCTGGTCTGAATGGACCTCTGATAGGGTACAGCAATCAGAACGTCTGGTCTGAATGGACCTCTGATAGGGTACACCAATCAGAACGTCTGGTCTGAATGGACCTCTGATAGGGTTTACCAATCAGAACGTCTGGTCTGAATGGACCTCTGATAGGGTACACCAATCAGAACGTCTGGTCTGAATGGACCTCTGATAGGGTACAGCAATCAGAACGTCTGGTCTGAATGGACCTCTGATAGGGTTTACCAATCAGAACGTCTGGTCTGAATGGACCTCTGATAGGGTACACCAATCAGAACGTCTGGTCTGAATGGACCTCTGATAGGGTACAGCAATCCGAACGTCTGGTCTGAATGGACCTCTGATAGGGTTTACCAATCAGAACGTCTGGTCTGAATGGACCTCTGATAGGGTACACCAATCAGAACGTCAGGTCTGAATGGACCTCTGATAGGGTACACCAATCAGAACGTCTGGTCTGAATGGACCTCTGATAGGGTACACCAATCAGAACGTCTGGTCTGAATGGACCTCTGATAGGGTACAGCAATCAGAACGTCTGGTCTGCATGGACCTCTGATAGGGTACACCAATCAGAACGTCTGGTCTGACTGGACCTCTGATAGGGTACACCAATCAGAACGTCTGGTCTACATGGACCTCTGATAGGGTACACCAATCAGAACGTCTGGTCTGAATGGACCTCTGATAGGGTTTACCAATCAGAACGTCAGGTCTGAATGGACCTCTGATAGGGTACACCAATCAGAACGTCTGGTCTGAATGGACCTCTGATAGGGTACACCAATCAGAACGTCTGGTCTGCATGGACCTCTGATAGGGTACACCAATCAGAACGTCTGGTCTGAATGGACCTCTGATAGGGTACAGCAATCAGAACGTCTGGTCTGAATGGACCTCTGATAGGGTACACCAATCAGAACGTCTGGTCTGAATGGACCTCTGATAGGGTTTACCAATCAGAACGTCTGGTCTGAATGGACCTCTGATAGGGTACACCAATCAGAACGTCTGGTCTGCATGGACCTCTGATAGGGTACACCAATCAGAACGTCTGGTCTGAATGGACCTCTGATAGGGTACACCAATCAGAACGTCTGGTCTGAATGGACCTCTGATAGGGTACACCAATCAGAACGTCTGGTCTGCATGGACCTCTGATAGGGTACACCAATCAGAACGTCTGGTCTGAATGGACCTCTGGAGGATTTTTTGGGAAAGTAAGCAAGTGCCAACAAGCCTCAAAGACGCCCTCTGGTGGTTTCAACACGCATTAACGGCAACAATGGCCGACAGTAACATAGTAGGACGTCATGCACTGTATTAGGCTGTACCACACAGCAGTATCCTGCAAGCTGTGCTGCAAAATGATCCAACTTTTAAAGGAGGAACCACTGTATATAGCCCGCAGCATACCACCCTGCATCCCACTGCTGGCTTGCTTCTGAAGCGAAGCAGGGTTGGTCCTGGTCAGCAGCATACCACCCTGCATCCCACTGCTGGCTTGCTTCTGAAGCGAAGCAGGGTTGGTCCTGGTCAGCAGCATACCACCCTGCATCCCACTGCTGGCTTGCTTCTGAAGCGAAGCAGGGTTGGTCCTGGTCAGTCCCTGGATGGGAGACCAGATGCTGCTGGAAGTGGTGTTGGAGGGCCAGTAGGAGGCACTCTTTCCTCTGGTCTAAAAAATATCCCAATGCCCCAGGGCAGTGATTGGGGACATTGCCCTGTGTGTAGGGTGCTGTCTTTCGGATGGGACGTTAGCCAGGTGTCCTGACTCTCTGAGGTCATTAAAGATCCCATGTCACTTATCGTAAGAGTAGGGGTGTTAACCCGGGTGTCCTGGCTAAATTCCCAATCTGGCCCTCAACCATCACGGTCACCTAATAATCCCCAGTTTACAATTGGCTCATTCATCCCCTGTAACTATTCCCCAGGTCGTTGGTGTAAATAATAATGTGTTCTCAGTCAACTTAGCTGGTAAAATAACAGTAAAAAAGGAAAATAAATAAATATCACTATATGTTATGAGTACGTAATAACGATACGATCAAGGTTGACATCCAACCTTATATGTACACACACACACACACACACACACACACACACACACACACACACACACACACACACACAGTGGTGTGGCTGATGTCACCATATAAACACTGCCAATGCAGGCCTTATTCTCACAGTGTGCAGGGCCCCACGTTAATTCTCAACATCCATATAATTTGTAAGAGCAACATTGTTCGGGCGTGTAGTAAAGTGAAATACAAACTTGTGACCTCTCCTCCCACTCTTCTAGCCCGTGTGACCGTCCCCGCGTGATAGAGTCCCTACGAGGGGTGGAGGTGGTGGATGTAGGTGCTGGAGGGGCCCACAGTGCCTGCATCACGGCCAGCGGAGAGCTATACACCTGGGGCAAGGGACGCTACGGACGCCTGGGGCATGGAGACTCTGAGGACCAACTCAAACCCAAACTGGTAAGCCAAGGGTCTCTCTTCTCTCAACTTCTCAACTTTTCGTCTCTCCTATTTTCGTCTCTCAACTTCTAATCTCTTCTCTCAATTGTTCTTCTCTCCTCAACTTCGCTTCTCTTAACTCTTCTTCTCTCCTTCTAATCTCTCCACTCAACTTCTCTCTCTCTCTCTAACTCACACACACAAACATGTCCTGATGCTGAGTGTATCTCTGTCTCTCTGTGTGTGTCTCTCTCCAGGTGGATGCTCTGCAGGGTCACAGGGTGATAGATGTGGCGTGTGGTAGTGGTGACGCCCAGACTCTTTGTCTGACTGACGATGACATGGTATGGTCTTGGGGCGATGGAGACTACGGCAAGCTTGGACGGGGCGGCAGCGACGGCTGCAAGGTCCCCATGAAGGTACAATCCAGACCCGTCCTGTCCATTTACACTAAAGATTTCGTCCAAAATGGAACTCTATCAGGGATATTCAAATCTTACCCCATGGAGGTCTGGGCTACTGCTGGTTTTCTGTTCTACCTGATAATTATATGCACCCACCTGGTGTCCCAGGTCTAAATCAGTCCCTGATTAGAGGGGAATCACCCACCTGGTGTCCCAGGTCTAAATCAGGCCCTGATTAGAGGGGAATCACCCACCTGGTGTTCCGGGTCTAAATCAGGCCCTGATTAGAGGGGAATCACCCACCTGGTGTCCCAGGTCTAAATCAGTCCCTGATTAGAGGGGAATCACCCACCTGGTGTTCCGGGTCTAAATCAGGCCCTGATTAGAGGGGAATCACCCACCTGGTGTCCCAGGTCTAAATCAGTCCCCGATTAGAGGGGAATCACCCACCTGGTGTCCCAGGTCTAAATCAGTCCCTGATTAGAGGGGAATCACCCACCTGGTGTCCCGGGTCTAAATCAGGCCCTGATTAGAGGGGAATCACCCACCTGGTGTCCCAGGTCTAAATCAGTCCCTGATTAGAGGGGAATCACCCACCTGGTGTCCCAGGTCTAAATCAGTCCCTGATTAGAGGGGAATCACCCACCTGGTGTCCCAGGTCTAAATCAGGCCCTGATTAGAGGGGAATCACCCACCTGGTGTCCCAGGTCTAAATCAGTCCCTGATTAGAGGGGGAATCACCCACCTGGTGTCCCAGGTCTAAATCAGTCCCTGATTAGAGGGGAATCCCCCACCTGGTGTTCCGGGTCTAAATCAGGCCCTGATTAGAGGGGAATCACCCACCTGGTGTCCCAGGTCTAAATCAGGCCCTGATTAGAGGGGAATCACCCACCTGGTGTCCCGGGTCTAAATCAGGCCCTGATTAGAGGGGAATCACCCACAATTTTTTTTCACAAATTTTAGCAAAGTTATTTCAGGATATATTACCACAGTTGATGTAGATCTGTTATTTACAAAAAATCCAAGTAACTTTGGTAAATTATTGGTAGTTTTGCAAGCCTTTGTGCACTACAGAAGTAGTACACTATAGAGGGAATATGGTGCCATTTGGAACTTACACACACTGTCTCACCAAAACATGACTGGGCCATAATCTAACAGTTTTACCCATACCAAGATGTGTGTTTTCCCTCTCATGTCTGAGTGTTACTGTTCTCTTGCTGTGTTTTCTGTAGATTGATTCTCTGACTGGACTGGGAGTGGTGAAGGTTGACTGTGGCTCCCAGTTCTCTGTCTCTCTCACCAAGTCTGGAGCAGTTTACACCTGGTGAGTAAACTATACACCCTGACTACCACCTGTATGAATGGTGTTTTCAGGGGTAAAGGTGACTACCACCTGTATGAATGGTGTTTTCAGGGGTAAAGGTGACTACCACCTGTATGAATGGTGTTTTCAGGGGTAACGGTGACTACCACCTGTATAAATGGTGTTTTCAGGGGTATAGGTGACTACCACCTGTATGAATGGTGTTTTCAGGGGTAACGGTGACTACCACCTGTATAAATGGTGTTTTCAGGGGTAAAGGTGACTACCACCTGTATAAATGGTGTTTTCAGGGGTAACGGTGACTACCACCTGTATAAATGGTGTTTTCAGGGGTAAAGGTGACTACCACCTGTATAAATGGTGTTTTCAGGGGTAAAGGTGACTACCACCTGTATAAATGGATGTGTGTTTTCAGGGGTAAAGGTGACTACCACCTGTATAAATGGTGTTTTCAGGGGTAACGGTGACTACCACCTGTATAAATGGTGTTTTCAGGGGTAAAGGTGACTACCACCTGTATAAATGGTGTTTTCAGGGGTAACGGTGACTACCACCTGTATAAATGGTGTTTTCAGGGGTAACGGTGACTACCACCTGTATGAATGGTGTTTTCAGGGGTAAAGGTGACTACCACCTGTATAAATGGTGTTTTCAGGGATAACGGTGACTACCACCTGTATAAATGGTGTTTTCAGGGGTAACGGTGACTACCACCTGTATAAATGGTGTTTTCAGGGGTAAAGGTGACTACCACCTGTATAAATGGTGTTTTCAGGGGTAAAGGTGACTACCACCTGTATAAATGGTGTTTTCAGGGGTAACGGTGACTACCACCTGTATAAATGGTGTTTTCAGGGGTAACGGTGACTACCACCTGTATAAATGATGTTTTCAGGGGTAAAGGTGACTACCACCTGTATAAATGGTGTTTTCAGGGGTAAAGGTGACTACCACCTGTATAAATGGTGTTTTCAGGGATAACGGTGACTACCACCTGTATAAATGGTGTTTTCAGGGGTAACGGTGACTACCACCTGTATAAATGGTGTTTTCAGGGGTAAAGGTGACTACCACCTGTATAAATGGATGTGTGTTTTCAGGGGTAAAGGTGACTACCACCTGTATAAATGGATGTGTGTTTTCAGGGGTAAAGGTGACTACCACCTGTATAAATGGATGTGTGTTTTCAGGGGTAAAGGTGACTACCACCTGTATAAATGGTGTTTTCAGGGGTAACGGTGACTACCACCTGTATAAATGGATGTGTGTTTTCAGGGGTAACGGTGACTACCACCTGTATAAATGGTGTTTTCAGGGGTAAAGGTGACTACCACCTGTATAAATGGTGTTTTCAGGGGTAAAGGTGACTACCACCTGTATAAATGGTGTTTTCAGGGGTAAAGGTGACTACCACCTGTATAAATGGTGTTTTCAGGGGTAAAGGTGACTACCACCTGTATAAATGGTGTTTTCAGGGGTAAAGGTGACTACCACCTGTATAAATGGTGTTTTCAGGGGTAAAGGTGACTACCAACTGTATAAATGGTGTTTTCAGGGGTAAAGGTGACTGACTACCACCTGTATGAATGGTGTTTTCAGGGGTAAAGGTGACTACCACCTGTATAAATGGTGTTTTCAGGGGTAAAGGTGACTACCACCTGTATAAATGGTGTTTTCAGGGGTAAAGGTGACTACCACCTGTATGAATGGTGTTTTCAGGGGTAAAGGTGACTACCACCTGTATGAATGGTGTTTTCAGGGGTAAAGGTGACTACCACCTGTATGAATGGTGTTTTCAGGGGTAAAGGTGACTACCACCTGTATGAATGGTGTTTTCAGGGGTAAAGGTGACTACCACCTGTATAAATGGTGTTTTCAGGGGTAAAGGTGACTACCACCTGTATAAATGGTGTTTTCAGGGGTAAAGGTGACTACCACCTGTATAAATGGATGTGTGTTTTCAGGGGTAAAGGTGACTACCACCTGTATGAATGGTGTTTTCAGGGGTAAAGGTGACTACCACCTGTATAAATGGTGTTTTCAGGGTCTAACGGTGACTACCACCTGTATAAATGGATGTGTGTTTTCAGGGTCTAACGGTGACTACCACCTGTATAAATGGATGTGTGTTTTCAGGGGTAATGGTGACTACCACCTGTATAAATGGATGTGTGTTTTCAGGGGTAAAGGTGACTACCACCTGTATAAATGGATGTGTGTTTTCAGGGGTAAAGGTGACTACCACCTGTATAAATGGTGTTTTCAGGGGTAACGGTGACTACCACCTGTATAAATGGATGTGTGTTTTCAGGGGTAACGGTGACTACCACCTGTATAAATGGTGTTTTCAGGGGTAAAGGTGACTACCACCTGTATAAATGGTGTTTTCAGGGGTAAAGGTGACTACCACCTGTATAAATGGTGTTTTCAGGGGTAAAGGTGACTACCACCTGTATAAATGGTGTTTTCAGGGGTAAAGGTGACTACCACCTGTATAAATGGTGTTTTCAGGGGTAAAGGTGACTACCACCTGTATAAATGGTGTTTTCAGGGGTAAAGGTGACTACCACCTGTATAAATGGTGTTTTCAGGGGTAAAGGTGACTACCACCTGTATGAATGGTGTTTTCAGGGGTAAAGGTGACTACCACCTGTATAAATGGTGTTTTCAGGGGTAAAGGTGACTACCACCTGTATAAATGGTGTTTTCAGGGGTAAAGGTGACTACCACCTGTATAAATGGTGTTTTCAGGGGTAAAGGTGACTACCACCTGTATAAATGGATGTGTGTTTTCAGGGGTAAAGGTGACTACCACCTGTATGAATGGTGTTTTCAGGGGTAAAGGTGACTACCACCTGTATAAATGGTGTTTTCAGGGGTAAAGGTGACTACCACCTGTATAAATGGTGTTTTCAGGGGTAAAGGTGACTACCACCTGTATAAATGGTGTTTTCAGGGGTAAAGGTGACTACCACCTGTATAAATGGTGTTTTCAGGGGTAAAGGTGACTACCACCTGTATAAATGGTGTTTTCAGGGGTAACGGTGACTACCACCTGTATAAATGGTGTTTTCAGGGGTAAAGGTGACTACCACCTGTATAAATGGTGTTTTCAGGGGTAAAGGTGATTACCACCTGTATAAATGGATGTGTGTTTTCAGGGGTAAAGGTGACTACCACCTGTATAAATGGTGTTTTCAGGGGTAAAGGTGACTACCACCTGTATAAATGGTGTTTTCAGGGGTAACGGAGACTACCACCTGTATAAATGGATGTGTGTTTTCAGGGGTAAAGGTGACTACCACCTGTATAAATGGATGTGTGTTTTCAGGGGTAAAGGTGACTACCACCTGTATAAATGGTGTTTTCAGGGGTAACGGTGACTACCACCTGTATAAATGGTGTTTTCAGGGGTAAAGGTGACTACCACCTGTATAAATGGTGTTTTCAGGGATAACGGTGACTACCACCTGTATAAATGGTGTTTTCAGGGGTAAAGGTGACTACCACCTGTATAAATGATGTTTTCAGGGGTAAAGGTGACTACCACCTGTATAAATGGTGTTTTCAGGGGTAACGGTGACTACCACCTGTATAAATGGATGTGTGTTTTCAGGGGTAAAGGTGACTACCACCTGTATAAATGGATGTGTGTTTTCAGGGGTAAAGGTGACTACCACCTGTATAAATGGATGTGTGTTTTCAGGGGTAAAGGTGACTACCACCGGCTGGGTCACGGTTCTGATGACCACGTACGGCGACCCAGACAGGTCCAGGGCCTGCAGGGGAAGAAGGTCATTGCCATAGCAACGGGGTCACTCCACTGTGTCTGCTGCACTGAAGATGGTAGGGAATTACTGATTCGTTTGTTTTCTGTCTGTTTTGAAACGGTGTTCCTGACCATGTTGGCTACACCATCAAGATTTATTTAAGTCCTAATTACACTTCCCTACTACCTGTCTACTACTACCACCTGTCTACTACTACTACCTGTCTACTACTACCACCTGTCTACTACTACTACTACCACCTGTCTACTACTACTACCACCTGTCTACTACTACTACCACCTGTCTACTACTACTACCACCTGTCTACTACTACTACCACCTGTCTACTACTACTACCACCTGTCTACTACTACTACCACCTGTCTACTACTACTACCACCTGTCTACTACTACTACTACCACCTGTCTACTACTACTACTACCACCTGTCTACTACTACTACTACCACCTGTCTACTACTACTACTACCACCTGTCTACTACTACTACTACCACCTGTCTACTACTACTACTACCACCTGTCTACTACTACTACCACCTGTCTACTACTACTACTACCACCTGTCTACTACTACTACTACCTGTCTACTACTACCACCTGTCTACTACTACTACTACCACCTGTCTACTACTACTACTACCACCTGTCTACTACTACTACCACCTGTCTACTACTACTACCACCTGTCTACTACTACTACCACCTGTCTACTACTACTACCACCTGTCTACTACTACTACCACCTGTCTACTACTACTACCACCTGTCTACTACTACTACCACCTGTCTACTACTACTACCACCTGTCTACTACTACTACTACCACCTGTCTACTACTACCACCTGTCTACTACTACCACCTGTCTACTACTACCACCTGTCTACTACTACTACTACCACCTGTCTATTACTACTACCACCTGTCTATTACTACTACCACCTGTCTACTACTACCTGTCTACTACTACTACCACCTGTCTACTACTACTACCACCTGTCTACTACTACTACCACCTGTCTACTACTACTACCACCTGTCTACTACTACTACCACCTGTCTACTACTACCACCACCTGTCTACTACTACCACCACCTGTCTACTACTACTACCACCTGTCTACTACTACTACTACCACCTGTCTACTACTACCACCTGTCTACTACTACTACTACCACCTGTCTATTACTACTACCACCTGTCTACTACTACCTGTCTACTACTACTACCACCTGTCTACTACTACTACCACCTGTCTACTACTACTACCACCTGTCTACTACTACTACTACCACCTGTCTACTACTACCACCTGTCTACTACTACCACCTGTCTACTACTACCACCTGTCTACTACTACTACTACCACCTGTCTATTACTACTACCACCTGTCTACTACTACCTGTCTACTACTACTACCACCTGTCTACTACTACTACCACCTGTCTACTACTACTACCACCTGTCTACTACTACTACCACCTGTCTACTACTACCACCTGTCTACTACTACTACTACCACCTGTCTACTACTACTACCACCTGTCTACTACTACTACCACCTGTCTACTACTACTACCACCTGTCTACTACTACTACCACCTGTCTACTACTACTACCACCTGTCTACTACTACTACCACCTGTCTACTACTACTACCACCTGTCTACTACTACTACCACCTGTCTACTACTACTACTACCACCTGTCTACTACTACTACTACCACATGTCTACTACTACTACTACCACCTGTCTACTACTACTACTACCACCTGTCTACTACTACTACTACCACCTGTCTACTACTACTACTACCACCTGTCTACTACTACTACTACCACCTGTCTACTACTACTACCTGTCTACTACTACTACCTGTCTACTACTACTACCTGTCTACTACTACCACCACCTGTCTACTACTACCACCACCTGTCTACTACTACTACCTGTCTACTACTACTACCTGTCTACTACTACCACCTGTCTACTACTACCACCTGTCTACTACTACCACCTGTCTACTACTACCACCTGTCTACTACTACCACCACCTGTCTACTACTACCACCTGTCTACTACTACTACCACCTGTCTACTACTACTACCACCTGTCTACTACTACTACCACCTGTCTACTACTACTACCACCTGTCTACTACTACTACCACCTGTCTACTACTACTACCACCTGTCTACTACTACTACCACCTGTCTACTACTACTACCACCTGTCTACTACTACTACCACCTGTCTACTACTACTACCACCTGTCTACTACTACTACCACCTGTCTACTACTACTACCACCTGTCTACTACTACTACTACCACCTGTCTACTACTACTACTACCACCTGTCTACTACTACTACTACCACCTGTCTACTACTACTACTACCACCTGTCTACTACTACCACCTGTCTACTACTACCACCTGTCTACTACTACCACCTGTCTACTACTACTACTACCACCTGTCTATTACTACTACTACCACCTGTCTACTACTACTACTACCACCTGTCTACTACTACCACCTGTCTACTACTACTACAACCTCTCTACTACTACTACTACCACCTCTCTACTACTACCACCTGTCTACTACTACTACCACCTGTCTACTACTACTACCACCTGTCTACTACTACTACTACCACCTCTCTACTACTACTACTACCACCTGTCTACTACTACCACCTGTCTACTACTACCACCTCACTACTACTACCACCTGTCTATTACTACCACCTGTCTATTACTACCACCACCTGTCTACTACTACTACCACCTGTCTACTACTACTTCTACCACCTGTCTACTACTACTACTACCACCTGTCTACTACTACTACTACCACCTGTCTATTACTACTACCACCTGTCTACTACTACTACTACCACCTGTCTATTACTACTACCACCTCTCTACTACTACTACTACCACCTGTCTACTACTACCACCTGTCTACTACTACCACCTGTCTACTACTACCACCTGTCTACTACTACCACCTGTCTACTACTACTACCACCTGTCTACTACTACTACCACCTGTCTATTACTACTACCTGTCTACTACTACTACCACCTGTCTACTACTACCACCTGTCTACTACTACTACTACTACCACCTGTCTACTACTACTACCACCTGTCTACTACTACTACCACCTGTCTACTACTACCACCTGTCTACTAGTACTACTACCACCTGTCTACTACTACTACCACCTGTCTATTACTACTACCACCTGTCTACTACTACTACCACCTGTCTACTACTACTACCACCTGTCTACTACTACTACCACCTGTCTACTACTACTACCACCTGTCTACTACTACCACCTGTCTACTACTACTACCATCTGTCTACTACTACTACTACCACCTGTCTACTACTACTACTACCACCTGTCTATTACTACCACCTGTCTACTACTACTACTACCACCTGTCTACTACTACCACCTGTCTACTACTACTACTACCACCTGTCTATTACTACTACCACCTGTCTACTACTACCACCTGTCTACTACTACCACCTGTCTACTACTACTACTACCACCTGTCTACTACTACTACCACCTGTCTACTACTACTACTACCACCTGTCTATTACTACTACCACCTGTCTACTACTACTACCACCACCTGTCTACTACTACCACCACCTGTCTACTACTACTACCACCTGTCTATTACTACTACCTGTCTACTACTACTACCACCTGTCTACTACTACCACCTGTCTACTACTACTACTACTACCACCTGTCTACTACTACTACCACCTGTCTACTACTACTACCACCTGTCTACTACTACTACCACCTGTCTACTACTACTACCACCTGTCTACTACTACCACCTGTCTACTACTACTACTACCACCTGTCTACTACTACTACCACCTGTCTACTACTACTACCACCTGTCTACTACTACTACCACCTGTCTACTACTACTACTACCACCTGTCTATTACTACCACCTGTCTACTACTACTACCACCTGTCTACTACTACTACTACCACCTGTCTACTACTACCACCTGTCTACTACTACTACTACCACCTGTCTATTACTACTACCACCTGTCTACTACTACCACCTGTCTATTACTACTACCACCTGTCTACTACTACTACCTGTCTACTACTACTACCACCTGTCTACTACTACTACTACCACCTCTCTACTACTACTACCACCTCTCTACTACTACTACCACCTCTCTACTACTACTACCACCTGTCTACTACTACCACCTGTCTACTACTACCACCTGTCTACTACTACTACTACCACCTGTCTACTACTACTACCACCTGTCTACTACTACTACTACCACCTGTCTATTACTACTACCACCTGTCTACTACTACTACCACCACCTGTCTACTACTACCACCACCTGTCTATTACTACTACCTGTCTACTACTACTACCACCTGTCTACTACTACCACCTGTCTACTACTACTACTACTACCACCTGTCTACTACTACTACCACCTGTCTACTACTACTACCACCTGTCTACTACTACTACCACCTGTCTACTACTACTACCACCTGTCTACTACTACCACCTGTCTACTACTACTACTACCACCTGTCTACTACTACTACCACCTGTCTACTACTACTACCACCTGTCTACTACTACTACCACCTGTCTACTACTACTACTACCACCTGTCTATTACTACCACCTGTCTACTACTACTACCACCTGTCTACTACTACTACTACCACCTGTCTACTACTACCACCTGTCTACTACTACTACTACCACCTGTCTATTACTACTACCACCTGTCTACTACTACCACCTGTCTATTACTACTACCACCTGTCTACTACTACTACCTGTCTACTACTACTACCACCTGTCTACTACTACTACTACCACCTGTCTACTACTACTACCACCTCTCTACTACTACTACCACCTCTCTACTACTACTACCACCTGTCTACTACTACTACCACCTGTCTACTACTACTACCACCTGTCTACTACTACTACCACCTGTCTACTACTACTACCACCTGTCTACTACTACTACCACCTGTCTACTACTACCACCTGTCTACTACTACTACCACCTGTCTATTACTACTACCACCTGTCTACTACTACTACCACCTGTCTACTACTACTACCACCTGTCTACTACTACTACCTCCTGTCTACTACTACTACTACCACCTGTCTACTACTACCACCTGTCTACTACTACCACCTGTCTACTACTACCACCTGTCTACTACTACTACCACCTGTCTATTACTACTACCACCTGTCTACTACTACTACCACCACCTGTCTACTACTACTACTACCTGTCTACTACTACTACCACCTGTCTACTACTACTACCACCTGTCTACTACTACTACCACCTGTCTACTACTACTACCACCTGTCTATTACTACCACCTGTCTATTACTACTACCTGTCTACTACTACTACCACCTGTCTACTACTACTACCACCTGTCTACTACTACTACTACCACCTGTCTACTACTACTACCACCTGTCTACTACTACTACCACCTGTCTACTACTACTACCACCTGTCTACTACTACTACCACCTGTCTACTACTACTACCACCTGTCTACTACTACTACTACCACCTGTCTACTACTACCACCTGTCTACTACTACCACCTGTCTACTACTACTACCACCTGTCTACTACTACTACCACCTGTCTATTACTACTACCACCACCTGTCTACTACTACTACCACCACCTGTCTACTACTACTACTACCTGTATACTACTACTACCACCTGTCTACTACTACTACCACCTGTCTACTACTACTACCACCTGTCTACTACTACCACCTGTCTACTACTACTACCTGTCTACTACTACTACCACCTGTCTACTACTACTACCACCTGTCTTCTACTACTACCACCTGTCTATTACTACCACCTGTCTACTACTACTACTACCACCTGTCTACTACTACTACTACCTGTCTACTACTACTACCACCTGTCTACTACTACTACCACCTGTCTATTACTACCACCTGTCTACTACTACTACTACCACCTGTCTACTACTACCACCTGTCTACTACTACCACCTGTCTACTACTACTACTACCACCTGTCTACTACTACCACCTGTCTACTACTACCACCTGTCTACTACTACCACCTGTCTACTACTACTACTACCACCTGTCTATTACTACTACCACCTGTCTACTACTACTACTACCACCTGTCTATTACTACTACCACCTCTCTACTACTACTACTACCACCTGTCTACTACTACCACCTGTCTACTACTACCACCTGTCTACTACTACCACCTGTCTACTACTACCACCTGTCTACTACTACTACCACCTGTCTACTACTACTACCACCTGTCTACTACTACTACCACCTGTCTACTACTACTACCACCTGTCTACTACTACCACCTGTCTACTACTACCACCTGTCTACTACTACCACCTGTCTACTACTACCACCTGTCTATTACTACTACCACCACCTGTCTACTACTACTACCACCACCTGTCTACTACTACTACTACCTGTCTACTACTACTACTACCTGTCTACTACTACTACCACCTGTCTACTACTACTACCACCTGTCTACTACTACTACCACCTGTCTACTACTACCACCTGTCTACTACTACCACCTGTCTACTACTACTACCTGTCTACTACTACTACCACCTGTCTACTACTACTACCACCTGTCTATTACTACCACCTGTCTACTACTACTACTACCACCTGTCTACTACTACTACTACCTGTCTACTACTACTACCACCTGTCTATTACTACCACCTGTCTACTACTACTACTACCACCTGTCTATTACTACCACCTGTCTACTACTACTACTACCACCTGTCTACTACTACCACCTGTCTACTACTACTACTACCACCTGTCTACTACTACCACCTGTCTACTACTACCACCTGTCTACTACTACCACCTGTCTATTACTACTACTACCACCTGTCTATTACTACTACCACCTGTCTACTACTACTACTACCACCTGTCTATTACTACTACCACCTCTCTACTACTACTACTACCACCTGTCTACTACTACCACCTGTCTACTACTACCACCTGTCTACTACTACCACCTGTCTACTACTACCACCTGTCTACTACTACCACCTGTCTATTACTACCACCTGTCTATTACTACTACCTGTCTACTACTACTACCTGTCTACTACTACTACTACCACCTGTCTACTACTACTACCACCTGTCTATTACTACTACCTGTCTACTACTACTACCACCTGTCTACTACTACCACCTGTCTACTACTACTACTACTACTACCACCTGTCTACTACTACTACTACTACCACCTGTCTACTACTACTACTACTACCACCTGTCTACTACTACTACTACTACCACCTGTCTACTACTACTACTACCACCTGTCTACTACTACTACTACCACCTGTCTACTACTACTACCACCTGTCTACTACTACTACCACCTGTCTATTACTACTACCTGTCTACTACTACTACCACCTGTCTACTACTACTACTACTACCACCTGTCTACTACTACTACCACCTGTCTACTACTACTACCACCTGTCTACTACTACTACTACTACCACCTGTCTACTACTACTACTACTACCACCTGTCTACTACTACTACTACTACCACCTGTCTACTACTACTACTACCACCTGTCTACTACTACTACTACCACCTGTCTACTACTACTACCACCTGTCTACTACTACTACTACCACCTGTCTACTACTACTACCACCTGTCTATTACTACTACCTGTCTACTACTACTACCACCTGTCTACTACTACCACCTGTCTACTACTACTACTACTACCACCTGTCTACTACTACTACTACTACCACCTGTCTACTACTACTACTACTACCACCTGTCTACTACTACTACTACTACCACCTGTCTACTACTACTACTACTACCACCTGTCTACTACCACCTGTCTACTACTACTACTACCACCTGTCTACTACTACTACTACCACCTGTCTACTACTACTACCACCTGTCTACTACTACTACTACCACCTGTCTACTACTACTACCACCTGTCTATTACTACTACCTGTCTACTACTACTACCACCTGTCTACTACTACTACTACTACCACCTGTCTACTACTACTACCACCTGTCTACTACTACTACCACCTGTCTACTACTACTACTACTACCACCTGTCTACTACTACTACTACTACCACCTGTCTACTACTACTACTACTACCACCTGTCTACTACTACTACTACTACCACCTGTCTACTACTACTACTACCACCTGTCTACTACTACTACTACCACCTGTCTACTACTACTACTACCACCTGTCTACTACTACTACTACCACCTGTCTACTACTACTACCACCTGTCTATTACTACTACCTGTCTACTACTACTACCACCTGTCTACTACTACTACTACTACCACCTGTCTACTACTACTACCACCTGTCTACTACTACTACTACTACCACCTGTCTACTACTACTACTACTACCACCTGTCTACTACTACTACTACTACTACTACCACGTGTCTACTACTACTACCACCTGTCTATTACTACTACCACCTGTCTATTACTACTACCACCTGTCTATTACTACTACCACCTGTCTATTACTACTACCACCTGTCTACTACTACCACCTGTCTACTACTACCACCTGTCTACTACTACCACATGTCTACTACTACTACTACCACCTGTCTACTACTACTACTACCACCTGTCTACTACTACTACTACCACCTGTCTATTACTACTACCACCTGTCTATTACTACTACCACCTGTCTATTACTACTACCACCTGTCTACTACTACTACCACCTGTCTACTACTACTACCACCTGTCTACTACTACTACCACCTGTCTACTACTACTACCACCTGTCTACTACTACTACCACCTGTCTACTACTACTACCACCTGTCTACTACTACTACCACCTGTCTACTACTACTACTACCACCTGTCTACTACTACTACTACCACCTGTCTACTACTACTACTACCACCTGTCTACTACTACTACTACCACCTGTCTACTACTAATACTACCACCTGTCTACTACTACTACCACCTGTCTATTACTACTACCTGTCTACTACTACTACCACCTGTCTACTACTACTACTACTACTACCACCTGTCTACTACTACTACTACCACCTGTCTACTACTACTACTACTACCACCTGTCTACTACTACTACTACTACCACCTGTCTACTACTACTACTACTACTACCACGTGTCTACTACTACTACTACCACCTGTCTATTACTACTACCACCTGTCTATTACTACTACCACCTGTCTATTACTACTACCACCTGTCTACTACTACCACCTGTCTACTACTACCACCTGTCTACTACTACTACTACCACCTGTCTACTACTACTACTACCACCTGTCTACTACTACTACTACCACCTGTCTACTACTACTACTACCACCTGTCTACTACTACCACCTGTCTACTACTACTACCACCTGTCTATTACTACTACCACCTGTCTACTACTACTACCTGTCTACTACTACTACCACCTGTCTACTACTACTACCACCTGTCTACTACTACTACTACCACCTGTCTACTACTACTACCACCTGTCTACTACTACCACCTGTCTACTACTACTA
Organism: Salvelinus fontinalis; assembly: GCF_029448725.1. NCBI lineage: Eukaryota > Metazoa > Chordata > Actinopteri > Salmoniformes > Salmonidae > Salvelinus > Salvelinus fontinalis. The sequence continues at coordinate 12,435,075 of NC_074678.1, forward strand.
CCACCTGTCTATTACTACTACCACCTGTCTACTACTACTACCACCTGTCTACTACTACCGCCTGTCTACTACTACCACCTGTCTACTACTACTACTACCACCTGTCTACTACTACTACCACCTGTCTACTACTACTACCACCTGTCTACTACTACCACCTGTCTACTACTACTACCACCTGTCTACTACTACTACCACCTGTCTACTACTACTACCACCTGTCTATTACTACTACCACCTGTCTACTACTACTACCACCTGTCTATTACTACTACTACCACCTGTCTATTACTACTACCACCTGTCTATTACTACTACCACCTGTCTACTACTACTACCACCTGTCTACTACTACTACCACCTGTCTATTACTACTACCACCTGTCTATTACTACTACCACCTGTCTACTACTACTACCACCTGTCTACTACTACTACCACCTGTCTACTACTACTACCACCTGTCTACTACTACTACCACCTGTCTACTACTACTACCACCTGTCTACTACTACTACCACCTGTCTACTACTACTACCACCTGTCTACTACTACTACCACCTGTCTACTACTACTACCACCTGTCTACTACTACTACTACCACCTGTCTACTACTACTACTACCACCTGTCTACTACTACTACTACCACCTGTCTACTACTACTACTACCACCTGTCTACTACTACTACTACCACCTGTCTACTACTACTACTACCACCTGTCTACTACTACTACTACCACCTGTCTACTACTACTACTACCACCTGTCTACTACTACTACCACCTGTCTACTACTACTACTACCACCTGTCTACTACTACCACCAACTGTCTACTACTACTACCACCAACTGTCTACTACTACTACCACCACCTGTCTACTACTACCACCTGTCTACTACTACCACCTGTCTACTACTACCACCTGTCTACTACTACTACCTTTCTACTACTACTACCTGTCTACTACTACTACCACCTGTCTACTACTACTACCTGTCTACTACTACTACCTGTCTACTACTACTACCACCTGTCTACTACTACTACCACCTGTCTACTACTACTACCACCTGTCTACTACTACTACCACCTGTCTACTACTACTACCACCTGTCTACTACTACTACCACCTGTCTACTACTACTACCACCTGTCTACTACTACTACCTGTCTACTACTACCACCACCTGTCTACTACTACCACCACCTGTCTACTACTACCACCAACTGTCTACTACTACCACCACCTGTCTACTACTACTACCTCCACCTGTCTACTACTACCACCACCTGTCTACTACTACTACTACCACCTGTCTACTACTACTACCACCTGTCTACTACTACTACCACCTGTCTACTACTACTACCACCTGTCTACTACTACTACCACCTGTCTACTACTACTACCACCTGTCTACTACTACTACTACCACCTGTCTACTACTACTACTACCACCTGTCTACTACTACTACTACCACCTGTCTACTACTACTACTACCACCTGTCTACTACTACTACTACCACCTGTCTACTACTACTACTACCACCTGTCTACTACTACTACTACCACCTGTCTACTACTACTACTACCACCTGTCTACTACTAATACTACCACCTGTCTACTACTACTACTACCACCTGTCTACTACTACTACCACCTGTCTACTACTACTACTACCACCTGTCTACTACTACCACCTGTCTACTACTACCACCAACTGTCTACTACTACTACCACCAACTGTCTACTACTACTACTACCACCTGTCTACTACTACCACCTGTCTACTACTACCACCTGTCTACTACTACCACCTGTCTACTACTACTACCTTTCTACTACTACTACCTGTCTACTACTACTACCACCTGTCTACTACTACTACCTGTCTACTACTACCACCTGTCTACTACTACTACCACCTGTCTACTACTACTACCACCTGTCTACTACTACTACCACCTGTCTACTACTACTACCACCTGTCTACTACTACTACTACCACCTGTCTACTACTACTACTACCACCTGTCTACTACTACTACTACCACCTGTCTACTACTACTACTACCACCTGTCTACTACTACTACTACCACCTGTCTACTACTACTACTACCACCTGTCTACTACTACTACCACCTGTCTACTACTACTACCACCTGTCTACTACTACTACCACCTGTCTACTACTACTACTACCACCTGTCTACTACTACTACTACCACCTGTCTACTACTACTACTACCACCTGTCTACTACTACTACTACTACCTGTCTACTACTACCACCACCTGTCTACTACTACCACCACCTGTCTACTACTACCACCACCTGTCTACTACTACCACCAACTGTCTACTACTACCACCACCTGTCTACTACTACTACCTCCACCTGTCTACTACTACTACTACCACCTGTCTACTACTACTACTACCACCTGTCTACTACTACTACTACCACCTGTCTACTACTACTACTACTACCAACTGTCTACTACTACTACTACTACTACCACCTGTCTACTACTACTACTACCACCTGTCTACTACTACCACCTGTCTACTACTACCACCTGTCTACTACTACCACCTGTCTACTACTACTACCACCTGTCTACTACTACCACCTGTCTACTACTACCACCTGTCTACTACTACTACCACCTGTCTACTACTACTACCACCTGTCTACTACTACTACCACCACCTGTCTACTACTACTACCACCACCTGTCTACTACTACTACCACCACCTGTCTACTACTACTACCACCACCTGTCTACTACTACTACCACCACCTGTCTACTACTACTACCACCACCTGTCTACTACTACTACTACCACATGTCTACTACTACCACCACCTGTCTACTACTACCACCACCTGTCTACTACTACCACCACCTGTCTACTACTACTACCACCACCTGTCTACTACTACTACCACCACCTGTCTACTACTACCACCACCTGTCTACTACTACTACTACCACCTGTCTACTACTACTACCACCTGTCTACTACTACTACTACCACCTGTCTACTACTACTACTACTACTACCACCTGTCTACTACTACTACTACCACCTGTCTACTACTACCATCTGTCTACTACTACCACCTGTCTACTACTACCACCTGTCTACTACTACTACTACTACCACCTGTCTACTACTACTACTACCACCTGTCTACTACTACTACTACCACCTGTCTACTACTACTACTACCACCTGTCTACTACTACTACTACCACCTGTCTACTACTACTACTACCACCTGTCTACTACTACTACTACCACCTGTCTACTACTACTACTACTACCTGTCTACTACTACCACCTGTCTACTACTACCACCTGTCTACTACTACCACCACCTGTCTACTACTACCACCACCTGTCTACTACTACTACCACCACCTGTCTACTACTACTACCACCACCTGTCTACTACTACCACCACCTGTCTACTACTACTACTACCACCTGTCTACTACTACTACTACCACCTGTCTACTACTACTACTACCACCTGTCTACTACTACTACTACCACCTGTCTACTACTACTACTACCACCTGTCTACTACTACCACCTGTCTACTACTACTACTACCAACTGTCTACTACTACTACTACTACTACCACCTGTCTACTACTACTACTACCACCTGTCTACTACTACCACCTGTCTACTACTACCACCTGTCTACTACTACTACCACCTGTCTACTACTACTACCACCTGTCTACTACTACTACTACCACCTGTCTACTACTACTACTACCACCTGTCTACTACTACTACTACCACCTGTCTACTACTACTACTACCACCTGTCTACTACTACTACTACCACCTGTCTACTACTACTACTACCACCTGTCTACTACTACTACTACCACCTGTCTACTACTACTACTACCACCTGTCTACTACTACTACTACCACCTGTCTACTACTACTACTACCACCTGTCTACTACTACTACTACCACCTGTCTACTACTACTACTACCACCTGTCTACTACTACTACTACCACCTGTCTACTACTACCACCTGTCTACTACTACTACTACCACCTGTCTACTACTACTACTACTACCTGTCTACTACTACCACCTGTCTACTACTACCACCACCTGTCTACTACTACCACCACCTGTCTACTACTACTACCACCACCTGTCTACTACTACTACCACCTGTCTACTACTACCACCACCTGTCTACTACTACTACTACCACCTGTCTACTACTACCACCACCTGTCTACTACTACTACTACCACCTGTCTACTACTACTACTACTACTACCACCTGTCTACTACTACCACTACTACTACCACCTGTCTACTACTACCACCTGTCTACTACTACCACCTGTCTACTACTACCACCTGTCTACTACTACCACCTGTCTACTACTACTACCACCTGTCTACTACTACTACTACCACCTGTCTACTACTACTACTACCACCTGTCTACTACTACTACTACCACCTGTCTACTACTACTACTACTACCTGTCTACTACTACCACCACCTGTCTACTACTACCACCACCTGTCTACTACTACTACTACCACCTGTCTACTACTACTACTACCACCTGTCTACTACTACCACCACCTGTCTACTACTACTACTACCACCTGTCTACTACTACTACTACTACTACCACCTGTCTACTACTACCACCACCTGTCTACTACTACTACTACTACTACAACCTGTCTACTACTACTACTACTACTACCACCTGTCTACTACTACTACTACCACCTGTCTACTACTACCACCTGTCTACTACTACCACCTGTCTACTACTACCACCTGTCTACTACTACCACCTGTCTACTACTACCATCTGTCTACTACTACCACCTGTCTACTACTACTACTACTACCACCTGTCTACTACTACTACTACCACCTGTCTACTACTACTACTACCACCTGTCTACTACTACTACTACCACCTGTCTACTACTACTACTACCACCTGTCTACTACTACTACTACCACCTGTCTACTACTACTACTACCACCTGTCTACTACTACTACTACCACCTGTCTACTACTACTACTACCACCTGTCTACTACTACTACTACCACCTGTCTACTACTACCACCACCTGTCTACTACTACTACCACCACCTGTCTACTACTACTACCACCACCTGTCTACTACTACTACCACCACCTGTCTACTACTACTACCACCACCTGTCTACTACTACTACCACCACCTGTCTACTACTACCACCACCTGTCTACTACTACTACTACCACCTGTCTACTACTACTACTACCACCTGTCTACTACTACCACCTGTCTACTACTACTACTACCAACTGTCTACTACTACCACCTGTCTACTACTACCACCTGTCTACTACTACCACCTGTCTACTACTACTACCACCTGTCTACTACTACTACCACCTGTCTACTACTACTACCACCTGTCTACTACTACTACCACCTGTCTACTACTACTACCACCTGTCTACTACTACTACCACCTGTCTACTACTACTACCACCTGTCTACTACTACTACCACCTGTCTACTACTACTACCACCTGTCTACTACTACTACCACCTGTCTACTACTACTACCACCTGTCTACTACTACTACCACCTGTCTACTACTACTACTACCACCTGTCTACTACTACTACTACCACCTGTCTACTACTACTACCACCTGTCTACTACTACTACCACCACCTGTCTACTACTACTACCACCACCTGTCTACTACTACTACCACCACCTGTCTACTACTACTACCACCACCTGTCTACTACTACTACCACCACCTGTCTACTACTACTACCACCACCTGTCTACTACTACTACCACCACCTGTCTACTACTACTACCACCACCTGTCTACTACTACTACCACCACCTGTCTACTACTACTACCACCACCTGTCTACTACTACTACCACCACCTGTCTACTACTACTACCACCACCTGTCTACTACTACTACTACCACCACCTGTCTACTACTACTACTACCACCACCTGTCTACTACTACTACTACCACCACCTGTCTACTACTACTACTACTACCACCTGTCTACTACTACTACTACTACCACCTGTCTACTACTACTACTACTACCACCTGTCTACTACTACTACTACTACCACCTGTCTACTACTACTACTACTACTACCACCTGTCTACTACTACTACTACTACCACCTGTCTACTACTACTACTACTACCACCTGTCTACTACTACTACTACTACCACCTGTCTACTACTACTACTACTACCACCTGTCTACTACTACTACTACTACCACCTGTCTACTACTACTACTACTACCACCTGTCTACTACTACTACTACTACCACCTGTCTACTACTACTACTACCACCTGTCTACTACTACTACTACTACCTGTCTACTACTACCACCACCTGTCTACTACTACCACCACCTGTCTACTACTACCACCACCTGTCTACTACTACTACTACCACCTGTCTACTACTACTACTACCACCTGTCTACTACTACCACCACCTGTCTACTACTACTACTACCACCTGTCTACTACTACTACTACTACTACCACCTGTCTACTACTACCACCACCTGTCTACTACTACTACTACTACTACCACCTGTCTACTACTACTACTACCACCTGTCTACTACTACTACTACCACCTGTCTACTACTACCACCTGTCTACTACTACCACCTGTCTACTACTACCACCTGTCTACTACTACCACCTGTCTACTACTACCATCTGTCTACTACTACCACCTGTCTACTACTACTACTACTACCACCTGTCTACTACTACTACTACCACCTGTCTACTACTACTACTACCACCTGTCTACTACTACTACTACCACCTGTCTACTACTACTACTACCACCTGTCTACTACTACTACTACCACCTGTCTACTACTACTACTACCACCTGTCTACTACTACTACTACCACCTGTCTACTACTACTACTACCACCTGTCTACTACTACTACTACCTGTCTACTACTACTACCACCACCTGTCTACTACTACTACCACCACCTGTCTACTACTACTACCACCACCTGTCTACTACTACTACCACCACCTGTCTACTACTACTACCACCACCTGTCTACTACTACCACCACCTGTCTACTACTACTACTACCACCTGTCTACTACTACTACTACCACCTGTCTACTACTACCACCTGTCTACTACTACTACTACCAACTGTCTACTACTACCACCTGTCTACTACTACCACCTGTCTACTACTACCACCTGTCTACTACTACTACCACCTGTCTACTACTACTACCACCTGTCTACTACTACTACCACCTGTCTACTACTACTACCACCTGTCTACTACTACTACCACCTGTCTACTACTACTACCACCTGTCTACTACTACTACCACCTGTCTACTACTACTACCACCTGTCTACTACTACTACCACCTGTCTACTACTACTACCACCTGTCTACTACTACTACCACCTGTCTACTACTACTACTACCACCTGTCTACTACTACTACTACCACCTGTCTACTACTACTACTACCACCTGTCTACTACTACTACCACCTGTCTACTACTACTACCACCACCTGTCTACTACTACTACCACCACCTGTCTACTACTACTACCACCACCTGTCTACTACTACTACCACCACCTGTCTACTACTACTACCACCACCTGTCTACTACTACTACCACCACCTGTCTACTACTACTACCACCACCTGTCTACTACTACTACCACCACCTGTCTACTACTACTACCACCACCTGTCTACTACTACTACCACCACCTGTCTACTACTACTACTACCACCACCTGTCTACTACTACTACTACCACCACCTGTCTACTACTACTACTACCACCACCTGTCTACTACTACTACTACTACCACCTGTCTACTACTACTACTACTACCACCTGTCTACTACTACTACTACTACCACCTGTCTACTACTACTACTACTACCACCTGTCTACTACTACTACTACTACCACCTGTCTACTACTACTACTACTACCACCTGTCTACTACTACTACTACTACCACCTGTCTACTACTACTACTACTACCACCTGTCTACTACTACTACTACTACCACCTGTCTACTACTACTACTACTACCACCTGTCTACTACTACTACTACTACCACCTGTCTACTACTACTACTACCACCTGTCTACTACTACTACCACCACCTGTCTACTACTACTACCACCACCTGTCTACTACTACTACCACCACCTGTCTACTACTACTACTACTACCACCTGTCTACTACTACTACTACTACCACCTGTCTACTACTACTACTACTACCACCTGTCTACTACTACTACTACTACCACCTGTCTACTACTACTACTACTACCACCTGTCTACTACTACTACTACTACCACCTGTCTACTACTACTACTACTACCACCTGTCTACTACTACTACTACTACCACCTGTCTACTACTACTACTACTACCACCTGTCTACTACTACTACTACTACCACCTGTCTACTACTACTACTACTACCACCTGTCTACTACTACTACTACTACCACCTGTCTACTACTACTACTACTACCACCTGTCTACTACTACTACTACTACCACCTGTCTACTACTACTACTACTACCACCTGTCTACTACTACTACTACTACCACCTGTCTACTACTACTACTACTACCACCTGTCTACTACTACTACTACTACTACCACCTGTCTACTACTACTACTACTACTACCACCTGTCTACTACTACTACTACTACTACCACCTGTCTACTACTACTACTACTACTACCACCTGTCTACTACTACTACTACTACTACCACCTGTCTACTACTACTACTACTACTACCACCTGTCTACTACTACTACTACTACTACCACCTGTCTACTACTACTACTACTACTACCACCTGTCTACTACTACTACTACTACTACCACCTGTCTACTACTACTACTACTACCACCTGTCTACTACTACTACTACTACCACCTGTCTACTACTACTACTACTACCACCTGTCTACTACTACTACTACTACCACCTGTCTACTACTACTACTACTACCACCTGTCTACTACTACTACTACTACCACCTGTCTACTACTACTACTACTACCACCTGTCTACTACTACCACCTGTCTACTACTACCACCTGTCTACTACTACCACCTGTCTACTACTACCACCTGTCTACTACTACTACCACCTGTCTACTACTACTACCACCTGTCTACTACTACTACCACCTGTCTACTACTACTACAGTGTGTCTGTGCCATGGTATCTGTAGCTGTGTTTGTGTTTGTCTCAGGAGAAGTGTACACGTGGGGTGATAATGACGAGGGCCAGCTGGGAGACGGGACCACTAACGCCATCCAGAGGCCTCGTCTGGTCGCCTCGTTGCAGGGAAAGAAGATCAACAGGGTGGCTTGTGGGTCTGCCCACACATTGGCCTGGTCCACCTCCAAACCTACCAATGGTGGGAAACTTCCTGGTCAGGTAACTACTGAATGTTATAACTTCCTGGTCAGGTAGCTACTGAATGTTATAACTTCCTGGTCAGGTAACTACTGAATGTTATAACTTCCTGGTCAGGTAACTACTGCATGTTATAACTTCCTGGTCAGGTAACTACTGGATGTTATAACTTCCTGGTCAGGTAACTACTGGATGTTATAACTTCCTGGTCAGGTAACTACTGCATGTTATAACTTCCTGGTCAGGTAACTACTGAATGTTATAACTTCCTGGTCAGGTAACTACTGAATGTTATAACTTCCTGGTCAGGTAACTACTGAATGTTATAACTTCCTGGTCAGGTAACTACTGGATGTTATAACTTCCTGGTCAAGTAACTACTGCATGTTATAACTTCCTGGTCAGGTAACTACTGCATGTTATAACTTCCTGGTCAGGTAACTACTGGATGTTATAACTTCCTGGTCAGGTAACTACTGGATGTTATAACTTCCTGGTCAGGTAACTACTGGATGTTATAACTTCCTGGTCAGGTAACTACTGGATGTTATAACTTCCTGGTCAGGTAACTACTGAATGTTATAACTTCCTTGTCAGGTAACTACTGGACGTTGTAACTACTGGACGTTGTAACTACCTGGTCAGGTAACTACTGGACGTTGTAACTACCTGGTCAGGTAACTACTGGACGTTGTAACTACCTGGTCAGGTAACTACTGGACGTTGTAACTACCTGGTCAGGTAACTACTGGACGTTGTAACTACCTGGTCAGGTAACTACTGGACGTTGTAACTACCTGGTCAGGTAACTACTGGACGTTGTAACTACTGGACGTTGTAACTACTGGACGTTGTAACTACTGGACGTTGTAACTACTGGACGTTGTAACTACTGGACGTTGTAACTACTGGACGTTGTAACTACCTGGTCAGGTAACTACTGGACGTTGTAACTACTGGACGTTGTAACTACCTGGTCAGGTAACTACTGGACGTTGTAACTACTGGACGTTATAACTACCTGGTCAGGTAACTACTGGACGTTGTAACTACCTGGTCAGGTAACTACTGGACGTTGTAACTACTGGACGTTGTAACTACCTGGTCAGGTAACTACTGGACGTTGTAACTACCTGGTCAGGTAACTACTGGACGTTGTAACTACTGGACGTTATAACTACCTGGTCAGGTAACTACTGGACGTTGTAACTACCTGGTCAGGTAACTACTGGACGTTGTAACTACCTGGTCAGGTAACTACTGGACGTTGTAACTACCTGGTCAGGTAACTACTGGACGTTGTAACTACTGGACGTTGTAACTACCTGGTCAGGTAACTACTGGACGTTGTAACTACTGGACGTTATAACTACCTGGTCAGGTAACTACTGGACGTTGTAACTACCTGGTCAGGTAACTACTGGACGTTGTAACTACCTGGTCAGGTAACTACTGGACGTTGTAACTACCTGGTCAGGTAACTACTGGACGTTGTAACTACCTGGTCAGGTAACTACTGGACGTTGTAACGACCTGCTCAGGTAACTACTGGACATTGTAACTACTGGACGTTGTAACTACCTGGTCAGGTAACTACTGAACGTTGTAACTACTGGACGTTGTAACTACCTGGTCAGGTAACTACTGGACGTTGTAACTACCTGGTCAGGTAACTACTGGACGTTGTAACTACCTGGTCAGGTAACTACTGGACGTTGTAACTACCTGGTCAGGTAACTACTGGACGTTGTAACGACCTGCTCAGGTAACTACTGGACGTTGTAACTACCTGCTCAGGTAACTACTGGACGTTGTAACTACCTGCTCAGGTAACTACTGGACGTTGTAACTACCTGCTCAGGTAACTACTGGACGTTGTAACTACCTGGTCAGGTAACTACTGGACGTTGTAACTACTGGACGTTGTAACTACCTGGTCAGGTAACTACTGGACGTTGTAACTACTGGACGTTGTAACTACCTGGTTAGGTAACTACTGGACGTTGTAACTACCTGGTTAGGTAACTACTGGACGTTGTAACTACCTGGTCAGGTAACTACTGGACGTTGTAACTACTGGACGTTGTAACTACCTGGTCAGGTAACTACTGGACGTTGTAACTACTGGACGTTGTAACTACCTGGTTAGGTAACTACTGGACGTTATAACTACCTGGTCAGGTAACTACTGGACGTTGTAACTACTGGACGTTGTAACTACTGGACGTTGTAACTACTGGACGTTATAACTACCTGGTCAGGTAACTACTGGACGTTATAACTACCTGGTCAGGTAACTACTGGACGTTGTAACTACCTGGTCAGGTAACTACTGGACGTTGTAACTACCTGGTCAGGTAACTACTGGACGTTGTAACTACCTGGTCAGGTAACTACTGGACGTTGTAACTACCTGGTCAGGTAACTACTGGACGTTGTAACTACCTGGTCAGGTAACTACTGGACGTTGTAACTACTGGACGTTGTAACTACCTGGTCAGGTAACTACTGGACGTTGTAACTACTGGACGTTGTAACTACCTGGTCAGGTAACTACTGGACGTTGTAACTACTGGATGTTGTAACTACCTGGTCAGGTAACTACTGGACGTTGTAACTACCTGGTCAGGTAACTACTGGACGTTGTAACTACCTGGTCAGGTAACTACTGGACGTTGTAACTACCTGGTCAGGTAACTACTGGACGTTGTAACTACCTGGTCAGGTAACTACTGGACGTTGTAACTACCTGGTCAGGTAACTACTGGACGTTTTAACTACCTGGTCAGGTAACTACTGGACGTTGTAACTACCTGGTCAGGTAACTACTGGACGTTGTAACTACCTGGTCAGGTAACTACTGTAACTACTGGACGTTATAACTACCTGGTCAGGTAACTACTGGATGTTTTCTCCTGCATAAACTGACACAGTCCTTTGGCAGAAACAACATAAATTACAGCTAGAGATTGAAACATTCTTCCAACACAGTAAATAGACCAATTTGACAGAATGGCTAGGCTACAGCATTGCTGTACGATAGGAGCGCAACATCAGAGCCTAGTTAATCTCAGTCTATTCTAAAACAGGATATAGAGATAGAAACACATATATTGATAAACTTAATATTGAGCAACATTTTGTCTTTTGAAGTGTAGCATTTAGCCAATGTTTAAATTGTTTCCAATAACCAATCAGAATACGTGGAAAGGCACTCGCTATAAACTATGCATGTTCAGTTAGTCACTATCCAACATTCTGCCCCACTCTTTTACAGTAATGTGATCAACATCCTGCCCCACTCTTTTACAGTAATGTGATCAACATCCTGCCCCACTCTTTTACAGTAATGTGATCAACATCCTGCCCCACTCTTTTACAGTAATGTGATCAACATCCTGCCCCACTCTTTTACAGTAATGTGATCAACATCCTGCCCCACACTTCTACAGTAATGTGATCAACATCCTGCCCCACTCTTCTACAGTAATGTGATCAACATCCTGCCCCACTCTTCTACAGTAATGTGATCAACATCCTGCCCCACTCTTCTACAGTAATGTGATCAACATCCTGCCCCACTCTTCTACAGTAATGTGATCAACATCCTGCCCCACTCTTTTACAGTAATGTGATCAACATCCTGCCCCACACTTCTACAGTAATGTGATCAACATCCTGCCCCACTCTTCTACAGTAATGTGATCAACATCCTGCCCCACTCTTCTACAGTAATGTGATCAACATCCTGCCCCACTCTTTTACAGTAATGTGATCAACATCCTGCCCCACTCTTCTACAGTAATGTGATCAACATCCTGCCCCACTCTTTTACAGTAATGTGATCAACATCCTGCCCCACACTTCTACAGTAATGTGATCAACATTCCCTTTGTTCTGCCGTGGCCTAATGACAATAGTTCCAAATTATAGGCAGAGTTTTAATGCTCGTTCACACTGGCACAGTTTTACAACGGGTCTGATTTATAACGGGATATATGTCGCGCGTCAAGTTTATAAATCTAATTTATTTTACGTCCGCAGACCTTTCAGAACTGGCGCATGTGGACATTTGGTTAATGTTTCTTTGGCCCATCCACCCAGTTTGTGTCTGGTGTTGTATAACCACTAGATGGTAGTAGGGCTGTGAAGAAGGAACTACTAGGCATCAAATCAGATGTTAATGGTCATATACACGTGGTTAGCAGATGTTAATGGTCACATACACATGGTTAGCAGATGTTAATGGTCACATACACATGGTTAGCAGATGTTAATGGTCACATACACATGGTTAGCAGATGTTAATGGTCACATACACATGGTTAGCAGATGTTATTGGTCACATGGTTAGCAGATGTTATTGGTCACATGGTTAGCAGATGTTATTGGTCACATGGTTAGCAGATGTTATTGGTCACATGGTTAGCAGATGTTATTGGTCACATGGTTAGCAGATGTTAATGGTCACATACACATGGTTAGCAGATGTTAATGGTCACATACACATGGTTAGCAGATGTTAATGGTCACATACACATGGTTAGCAGATGTTATTGGTCACATGGTTAGCAGATGTTATTGGTCACATGGTTAGCAGATGTTATTGGTCACATGGTTAGCAGATGTTATTGGTCACATGGTTAGCAGATGTTATTGGTCACATGGTTAGCAGATGTTATTGGTCACATGGTTAGCAGATGTTATTGGTCACATGGTTAGCAGATGTTACTGGTCACATGGTTAGCAGATGTTACTGGTCACATGGTTAGCAGATGTTATTGGTCACATGGTTAGCAGATGTTATTGGTCACATGGTTAGCAGATGTTATTGGTCACATACACATGGTTAGCAGATGTTATTGGTCACATGGTTAGCAGATGTTATTGGTCACATGGTTAGCAGATGTTATTGGTCACATGGTTAGCAGATGTTATTGGTCACATGGTTAGCAGATGTTATTGGTCACATGGTTAGCAGTTGTTATTGGTCACATGGTTAGCAGATGTTATTGGTCACATGGTTAGCAGATGTTATTGGTCACATGGTTAGTAGATGTTATTGGTCACATGGTTAGCAGATGTTATTGGTCACATGGTTAGCAGATGTTATTGGTCACATGGTTAGCAGATGTTATTGGTCACATGGTTAGCAGATGTTATTGGTCACATACACATGGTTAGCAGATGTTATTGGTCACATACACATGGTTAGCAGATGTTATTGGTCACATGGTTAGCAGATGTTACTGGTCACATGGTTAGCAGATGTTACTGGTCACATGGTTAGCAGATGTTATTGGTCACATGGTTAGCAGATGTTATTGGTCACATGGTTAGCAGATGTTATTGGTCACATACACATGGTTAGCAGATGTTATTGGTCACATGGTTAGCAGATGTTATTGGTCACGTGGTTAGCAGATGTTATTGGTCACATACACATGGTTAGCAGATGTTAATGGTCACATACACATGGTTAGCAGATGTTAATGGTCACATACACATGGTTAGCAGATGTTATTGGTCACATACACATGGTTAGCAGATGTTAATGGTCACATACACATGGTTAGCAGATGTTAATGGTCACATGGTTAGCAGATGTTATTGGTCACGTGGTTAGCAGATGTTATTGGTCACATACACATGGTTAGCAGATGTTATTGGTCACATGGTTAGCAGATGTTATTGATCACATGGTTAGCAGATGTTAATGGTCACATACACATGGTTAGTAGATGTTATTGGTCACATACACATGGTTAGTAGATGTTATTGGTCACATGGTTAGCAGATGTTAATGGTCACA
>NC_074678.1:12455456-12500456 GCF_029448725.1 Salvelinus fontinalis
CCCCTTCCTCTCCTCTCCCCTTCCTCTTCTCTCCCCTTCCTCTCCCTCTCCCCTTCATCTTCTCTCCCCTTCCTCTTCTCTCCCCTTCCTCTTCTCTCCCCTTCCTCTCCCTCTCCCCTTCCTCTCCTCTCCCCTTCCTCTCCTCTCCCCTTCCTCTCCCCTTCCTCTCCCTCTCCCCTTCCTCTCCCCTTCCTTTCCCTCTCCCCTTCCTCCTCCTCTCCCTCTCCCCTTCCTCTCCTCTCCCCTTCCTCTTCTCTCCCCTTCCTCTTCTCTCCCCTTCCTCTTCTCTCCCCTTCCTCTCCTCTCCCCTTCCTCTCCTCTCCCCTTCCTCTCCTCTCCCCTTCCTCTTCTCTCCCCTTCCTCTCCTCTCCCCTTCCTCTTCTCTCCCCTTCCTCTCCTCTCCCCTTCCTCTTCTCTCCACTTCCTCTCCCTCTCCCCTTCCTCTCCCTCTCCCCTTCCTCTCCTCTCCCCTTCCTCTCCCTCTCCCCTTCCTCTCCTCTCCCCTTCCTCTCCCTCTCCCCTTCCTCTCCTCTCCCCTTCCTCCTCCTCTCCCTCTCCCCTTCCTCTCCTCTCCCCTTCCTCTTCTCTCCCCTTCCTCTTCTCTCCCCTTCCTCTTCTCTCCCCTTCCTCTCCTCTCCCCTTCCTCTCCTCTCCCCTTCCTCTCCTCTCCCCTTCCTCTTCTCTCCACTTCCTCTCCTCTCCCCTTCCTCTTCTCTCCCCTTCCTCTCCTCTCCCCTTCCTCTCCTCTCCCCTTCCTCTTCTCTCCCCTTCCTCTTCTCTCCCCTTCCTCTCCTCTCCCCTTCCTCTTCTCTCCACTTCCTCTCCCTCTCCCCTTCCTCTCCCTCTCCCCTTCCTCTCCTCTCCCCTTCCTCTCCCTCTCCCCTTCCTCTCCTCTCCCCTTCCTCTCCTCTCCCCTTCCTCTCCTCTCCCCTTCCTCTCCTCTCCCCTTCCTCTTCTCTCCCCTTCCTCTTCTCTCCCCTTCCTCTTCTCTCCCCTTCCTCTCCTCTCCCCTTCCTCTTCTCTCCACTTCCTCTCCCTCTCCCCTTCCTCTCCCTCTCCCCTTCCTCTCCTCTCCCCTTCCTCTCCCCTTCCTCTCCCTCTCCCCTTCCTCTCCTCTCCCTCTCCCCTTCCTCTCCCTCTCCCCTTCCTCTCCCTCTCCCTCTCCCCTTCCTCTCCCTCTCCCCTTCCTCTTCTCTCCCCTTCCTCTCCTCTCCCCTTCCTCTTCTCTCCCCTTCCTCTCCCCTTCCTCTTCTCTCCCCTTCCTCTTCTCTCCCCTTCCTCTTCTCTCCCCTTCCTCTCCTCTCCCCTTCCTCTCCTCTCCCCTTCCTCTTCTCTCCCCTTCCTCTCCCTCTCCCCTTCCTCTCCTCCTCTCCCCTTCCTCTCCTCCTCTACCCTCCTCTCCCCTTCCTCTCCCTCTCCCCTTCCTCTTCTCTCCCCTTCCTCTTCTCTCCCCTTCCTCTCCTCTCCCCTTCCTCTTCTCTCCCCTTCCTCTTCTCTCCCCTTCCTCTTCTCTCCCCTTCCTCTTCTCTCCCCTTCCTCTTCTCTCCCCTTCCTCTTCTCTCCCCTTCCTCTTCTCTCCCCTTCCTCTTCTCTCCCCTTCCTCTTCTCTCCCCTTCCTCTTCTCTCCCCTTCCTCTTCTCTCCCCTTCCTCTCCTCTCCCCTTCCTCTTCTCTCCCCTTCCTCTTCTCTCCCCTTCCTCTCCCTCTCCCCTTCCTCTCCTCTCCCCTTCCTCTTCTCTCCCCTTCCTCTTCTCTCCCCTTCCTCTTCTCTCCCCTTCCTCTCCCTCTCCACTTCCTCTCCCTCTCCCCTTCCTCTTCTCTCCCCTTCCTCTTCTCTCCCCTTCCTCTCCTCCTCTACCCTCCTCTCCCCTTCCTCTCCCTCTCCACTTCCTCTCCCTCTCCCCTTCCTCTTCTCTCCCCTTCCTCTCCCTCTCCCCTTCCTCTTCTCTCCCCTTCCTCTCCTCTCCCCTTCCTCTCCTCTCCCCTTCCTCTCCTCTCCCCTTCCTCTTCTCTCCCCTTCCTCTCCTCTCCCCTTCCTCTCCTCTCCCCTTCCTCTTCTCTCCCCTTCCTCTCCTCCTCTCCCCTTCCTCTCCCTCTCCACTTCCTCTCCCTCTCCCCTTCCTCTCCTCTCCCCTTCCTCTCCTCTCCCCTTCCTCTCCCCTTCCTCTCCTCTCCCCTTCCTCTCCTCTCCCCTTCCTCTCCTCTCCCCTTCCTCTCCCTCTCCCCTTCCTCTTCTCTCCCCTTCCTCTTCTCTCCCCTTCCTCTCCTCTCCCCTTCCTCTCCTCTCCCCTTCCTCTTCTCTCCCCTTCCTCTCCTCTCCCCTTCCTCTCCTCTCCCCTTCCTCTCCTCTCCCCTTCCTCTCCCCTTCCTCTCCTCTCCCCTTCCTCTCCTCTCCCCTTCCTCTCCTCTCCCCTTCCTCTCCCTCTCCCCTTCCTCTTCTCTCCCCTTCCTCTTCTCTCCCCTTCCTCTCCTCTCCCCTTCCTCTCCTCTCCCCTTCCTCTTCTCTCCCCTTCCTCTCCTCTCCCCTTCCTCTTCTCTCCCCTTCCTCTCCTCTCCCCTTCCTCTCCTCTCCCCTTCCTCTCCCTCTCCCCTTCCTCTCCTCTCCCCTTCCTCTCCTCTCCCCTTCCTCTCCCCTTCCTCTTCTCTCCCCTTCCTCTCCTCTCCCCTTCCTCTTCTCTCCCCTTCCTCTTCTCTCCCCTTCCTCTTCTCTCCCCTTCCTCTTCTCTCCCCTTCCTCTTCTCTCCCCTTCCTCTCCTCTCCCCTTCCTCTCCTCTCCCCTTCCTCTCCTCTCCCCTTCCTCTCCTCTCCCCTTCCTCTTCTCTCCCCTTCCTCTCCTCTCCCCTTCCTCTCCTCTCCCCTTCCTCTCCTCTCCCCTTCCTCTCCTCTCCCCTTCCTCTCCTCTCCCCTTCCTCTCCTCTCCCCTTCCTCTCCTCTCCCCTTCCTCTCCTGTCCCCTTCCTCTTCTCTCCCCTTCCTCTTCTCTCCCCTTCCTCTTCTCTCCCCTTCCTCTTCTCTCCCCTTCCTCTTCTCTCCCCTTCCTCTTCTCTCCCCTTCCTCTCCTCTCCCCTTCCTCTCCTCCTCTCCCCTTCCTCTCCTCCTCTCCCCTTCCTCTCCTCCTCTCCCCTTCCTCTCCTCCTCTCCCCTTCCTCTCCTCCTCTCCCCTTCCTCTCCCTCTCCCCTTCCTCTCCCTCTCCCCTTCCTCTCCCTCTCCCCTTCCTCTCCCTCTCCCCTTCCCCTTCCTCTCCCTCTCCCTCTCCCCTTCCTCTCCTCCTCTCCTCCTCTCCCCTTCCTCTCCCTCTCCCTCTCCCCTTCCTCTCCCCCTCCTCTCCTCTCCCCCTCCTCTCCCTCTCCTCTCCTCCTCTCCAATCCCCCTCCCTCTCCTCTCCCCCTCTCCCTCTCTCCTTCCTCTCCCCCTCCTCTCCTCCCCCCTTCCTCTCCCTCTCCTCTCCTCTCCTCTCCTCCTCTCCCTCTCCCCTCCAGGTCAAGCGGTCTCGTAGTAAAGGAGGTTTGGCGGGTCCAGACGGGACCAAGTCAGTGTTTGGTCAGATGTGTGCCAAAATGAGCTCCTTCAGCCCAGACAGCCTGCTGCTGCCTCACCGCGTTTGGAAGGTCAAGTTTGTGGGTAGGTTGTTAGGTCCTCAGTAGTTTGTGGGTAGGTTGTTAGGTTCCTCCTCAGTAGGTTGTTAGGGTCCTCCTCAGTAGGTTGTTAGGTTCATCCTCAGTAGGTTGTTAGGTTCATCCTCAGTAGGTTGTTAGGTTCCTCCTCAGTAGGTTGTTAGGTTCCTCCTCAGTAGGTTGTTAGGTTCCTCCTCAGTAGGTTGTTAGGTTCCTCCTCAGTAGGTTGTTAGGTCCTCCTCAGTAGGTTGTTAGGTCCTCCTCAGTAGGTTGTTAGGTTCATCCTCAGTAGGTTGTTAGGTTCCTCCTCAGTAGGTTGTTAGGTTCCTCCTCAGTAGTTTGTTAGGTCCTCCTCAGTAGTTTGTTAGGTCCTCCTCAGTAGTTTGTTAGGTCCTCCTCAGTAGTTTGTTAGGTCCTCCTCAGTAGTTTGTTAGGTCCTCCTCAGTAGGTTGTTAGGTTCCTCCTCAGTAGGTTGTTAGGTTCCTCCTCAGTAGGTTGTTAGGTTCCTCCTCAGTAGGTTGTTAGGTTCCTCCTCAGAAGGTTGTTAAGTTCCTCCTCAGTAGGTTGTTAGGTTCCTCCCTAGTAGGTTGTTAGGTTCATCCTCAGTAGGTTGTTGGGTTCCTCCTCAATAGGTTGTTAGGTTCCTCCTCAGTAGGTTGTTAGGTTCTTCCTCAGTAGGTTGTTAGGTTCCTCCTCAGTAGGTTGTTAGGTTCATCCTCAGTAGGTTGTTAGGTTCATCCTCAGTAGGTTGTCAGGTTCCTCCTCAGTAGGTTGTTAGGTTCCTCCTCAGTAGGTTGTTAGGTTCCTCCTCAGTAGGTTGTTAGGTTCCTCCTCAGTAGGTTGTTAGGTTCCTCCCTAGTAGGTTGTTAGGTTCATCCTCAGTAGGTTGTTAGGTTCATCCTCAGTAGGTTGTTAGGTTCCTCCTCAGTAGGTTGTTAGGTTCCTCCTCAGTAGGTTGTTAGGTCCTCCTCAGTAGGTTGTTAGGTTCATCCTCAGTAGGTTGTTAGGTTCCTCCTCAGTAGGTTGTTAGGTTCCTCCTCAGTAGGTTGTTAGGTTCCTCCTCAGTAGGTTGTTAGGTTCCTCCTCAGTAGGTTGTTAGGTTCCTCCTCAGTAGGTTGTTAGGTCGTCCTCCAGTAGGTTGTTAGGTTCCTCAGTAGGTTGTTAGGTAGGTTGTTAGGTTCATCCTCAGTAGGTTGTTAGGTTCATCCTCAGTAGTTTGTTAGGTTCCTCCTCAGTAGGTTGTTAGGTTCCTCCTCAGTAGGTTGTTAGGTTCCTCCTCAGTAGTTTTTTAGGTTCCTCCTCAGTAGGTTGTTAGGTTCATCCTCAGTAGGTTGTTAGGTAGGTTGTTAGGTTCCTCCTCAGTAGGTTGTTAGGGTCATCCTCAGTAGGTTGTTAGGTTCCTCCTCAGTAGATTGTTAGGTTCCTCCTCAGTAGGTTGTTAGGTTCCTCCTCAGTAGGTTGTTAGGTTCCTCCTCAGTAGGTTGTTAGGTTCATCCTCAGTAGGTTGTTAGGTTCCTCCTCAGTAGGTTGTTAGGTTCATCCTCAGTAGGTTGTTAGGTTCATCCTCAGTAGGTTGTTAGGTTAATCCTCAGTAGGTTGTTAGGTTCCTCCCTAGTAGGTTGTTAGGTTCCTCCCTAGTAGGTTGTCAGGTTCCTCCCTAGTAGGTTGTTAGGTTCCTCCTCAGTAGGTTGTTAGGTTCCTCCTCAGTAGGTTGTTAGGTTCCTCCTCAGTAGGTTGTTAGGTTCCTCCTCAGTAGGTTGTTAGGTTCCTCCTCAGTAGGTTGTTAGGTTCCTCCTCAGTAGGTTGTTAGGTTCCTCCTCAGTAGGTTGTTAGGTTCATCCTCAGTAGGTTGTTAGGTTCCTCCTCAGTAGGTTGTTAGGTTCCTCCTCAGTAGGTTGTTAGGTTCCTCCTCAGAAGGTTGTTAAGTTCCTCCTCAGTAGGTTGTTAGGTTCCTCCCTAGTAGGTTGTTAGGTTCATCCTCAGTAGGTTGTTGGGTTCCTCCTCAATAGGTTGTTAGGTTCCTCCTCAGTAGGTTGTTAGGTTCCTCCTCAGTAGGTTGTTAGGTTCCTCCTCAGTAGGTTGTTAGGTTCATCCTCAGTAGGTTGTTAGGTTCATCCTCAGTAGGTTGTCAGGTTCCTCCTCAGTAGGTTGTTAGGTTCCTCCTCAGTAGGTTGTTAGGTTCCTCCCTAGTAGGTTGTTAGGTTCATCCTCAGTAGGTTGTTAGGTTCATCCTCAGTAGGTTGTTAGGTTCCTCCTCAGTAGGTTGTTAGGTTCCTCCTCAGTAGGTTGTTAGGTCCTCCTCAGTAGGTTGTTAGGTTCATCCTCAGTAGGTTGTTAGGTTCCTCCTCAGTAGGTTGTTAGGTTCCTCCTCAGTAGGTTGTTAGGTTCCTCCTCAGTAGGTTGTTAGGTTCCTCCTCAGTAGGTTGTTAGGTTCCTCCTCAGTAGGTTGTTAGGTCGTCCTCCAGTAGGTTGTTAGGTTCCTCAGTAGGTTGTTAGGTAGGTTGTTAGGTTCATCCTCAGTAGGTTGTTTGGTTCATCCTCAGTAGTTTGTTAGGTTCCTCCTCAGTAGGTTGTTAGGTTCCTCCTCAGTAGGTTGTTAGGTTCCTCCTCAGTAGTTTGTTAGGTTCCTCCTCAGTAGGTTGTTAGGTTCATCCTCAGTAGGTTGTTAGGTAGGTTGTTAGGTTCCTCCTCAGTAGGTTGTTAGGTTCCTCCTCAGTAGGTTGTTAGGTTCCTCCTGAGTAGGTTGTTAGGTTCCTCCTCAGTAGGTTGTTAGGTTCCTCCTCAGTAGGTTGTTAGGTTCATCCTCGGTAGGTTGTTAGGTTCCTCCTCGGTAGGTTGTTAGGTTCATCCTCAGTAGGTTGTTAGGTTCATCCTCAGTAGGTTGTTAGGTTAATCCTCAGTAGGTTGTTAGGTTCCTCCCTAGTAGGTTGTTAGGTTCCTCCCTAGTAGGTTGTCAGGTTCCTCCCTAGTAGGTTGTTAGGTTCCTCCTCAGTAGGTTGTTAGGTTCCTCCTCAGTAGGTTGTTAGGTTCATCCTCAGTAGGTTGTTAGGTTCCTCCTCAGTAGGTTGTTAGGTTCCTCCTCAGTAGGTTGTTAGGTTCCTCCTCAGTAGGTTGTTAGGTTCCTCCTCAGTAGGTTGTTAGGTTCCTCCTCAGTAGGTTGTTAGGTTCCTCCTCAGTAGGTTGTTAGGTTCATCCTCAGTAGGTTGTTAGGTTCCTCCTCAGTAGGTTGTTAGGTTCCTCCTCAGTAGTTTGTTAGGTCCTCCTCAGTAGTTTGTTAGGTCCTCCTCAGTAGTTTGTTAGGTCCTCCTCAGTAGTTTGTTAGGTTCCTCCTCAGTAGGTTGTTAGGTTCCTCCTCAGTAGGTTGTTAGGTTCCTCCTCAGTAGGTTGTTAGGTTCCTCCTCAGAAGGTTGTTAAGTTCCTCCTCAGTAGGTTGTTAGGTTCCTCCCTAGTAGGTTGTTAGGTTCATCCTCAGTAGGTTGTTGGGTTCCTCCTCAATAGGTTGTTAGGTTGCTCCTCAGTAGGTTGTTAGGTTCCTCTTCAGTAGGTTGTTAGGTTCCTCCTCAGTAGGTTGTTAGGTTCATCCTCAGTAGGTTGTTAGGTTCATCCTCAGTAGGTTGTCAGGTTCCTCCTCAGTAGGTTGTTAGGTTCCTCCTCAGTAGGTTGTTAGGTTCCTCCTCAGTAGGTTGTTAGGTTCCTCCCTAGTAGGTTGTTAGGTTCCTCCCTAGTAGGTTGTTAGGTTCATCCTCAGTAGGTTGTTAGGTTCCTCCTCAGTAGGTTGTTAGGTTCCTCCTCAGTAGGTTGTTAGGTCCTCCTCAGTAGGTTGTTAGGTTCCTCCTCAGTAGGTTGTTAGGTTCCTCCTCAGTAGGTTGTTAGGTTCCTCCTCAGTAGGTTGTTAGGTTCCTCCTCAGTAGGTTGTTAGGTTCCTCCTCAGTAGGTTGTTAGGTCGTCCTCCAGTAGGTTGTTAGGTTCCTCCTCAGTAGGTTGTTAGGTAGGTTGTTAGGTTCATCCTCAGTAGGTTGTTAGGTTCATCCTCAGTAGTTTGTTAGGTTCCTCCTCAGTAGGTTGTTAGGTTCCTCCTCAGTAGTTTGTTAGGTTCCTCCTCAGTAGGTTGTTAGGTTCATCCTCAGTAGGTTGTTAGGTAGGTTGTTAGGTTCCTCCTCAGTAGGTTGTTAGGTTCCTCCTGAGTAGGTTGTTAGGTTCCTCCTGAGTAGGTTGTTAGGTTCCTCCTCAGTAGGTTGTTAGGTTCATCCTCAGTAGGTTGTTAGGTTCCTCCTCAGTAGGTTGTTAGGTTCCTCCTCAGTAGGTTGTTAGGTTCATCCTCAGTAGGTTGTTAGGTTCATCCTCAGTAGGTTGTTAGGTTAATCCTCAGTAGGTTGTTAGGTTCCTCCCTAGTAGGTTGTTAGGTTCCTCCCTAGTAGGTTGTCAGGTTCCTCCCTAGTAGGTTGTTAGGTTCCTCCTCAGTAGGTTGTTAGGTTCATCCTCAGTAGGTTGTTAGGTTCCTCCTCAGTAGGTTGTTAGGTTCCTCCTCAGTAGGTTGTTAGGTTCCTCCTCAGTAGGTTGTTAGGTTCCTCCTCAGTAGGTTGTTAGGTTCCTCCTCAGTAGGTTGTTAGGTTCATCCTCAGTAGGTTGTTAGGTTCCTCCTCAGTAGGTTGTTAGGTTCCTCCTCAGTAGGTTGTTAGGTTCCTCCTCAGTAGGTTGTTAGGTTCCTCCCTAGTAGGTTGTTAGGTTCATCCTCAGTAGGTTGTTAGGTTCATCCTCAGTAGGTTGTTAGGTTCCTCCTCAGTAGGTTGTTAGGTTCCTCCTCAGTAGGTTGTTAGGTCCTCCTCAGTAGGTTGTTAGGTTCATCCTCAGTAGGTTGTTAGGTTCCTCCTCAGTAGGTTGTTAGGTTCCTCCTCAGTAGGTTGTTAGGTTCCTCCTCAGTAGGTTGTTAGGTTCCTCCTCAGTAGGTTGTTAGGTTCCTCCTCAGTAGGTTGTTAGGTTCCTCCTCAGTAGGTTGTTAGGTTCCTCCTCAGTAGGTTGTTAGGTCGTCCTCCAGTAGGTTGTTAGGTTCCTCAGTAGGTTGTTAGGTAGGTTGTTAGGTTCATCCTCAGTAGGTTGTTAGGTTCATCCTCAGTAGTTTGTTAGGTTCCTCCTCAGTAGGTTGTTAGGTTCCTCCTCAGTAGGTTGTTAGGTTCCTCCTCAGTAGTTTGTTAGGTTCCTCCTCAGTAGGTTGTTAGGTTCATCCTCAGTAGGTTGTTAGGTAGGTTGTTAGGTTCCTCCTCAGTAGGTTGTTAGGTTCCTCCTGAGTAGGTTGTTAGGTTCCTCCTCAGTAGGTTGTTAGGTTCCTCCTCAGTAGGTTGTTAGGTTCCTCCTCAGTAGGTTGTTAGGTTCATCCTCAGTAGGTTGTTAGGTTCCTCCTCAGTAGGTTGTTAGGTTCATCCTCAGTAGGTTGTTAGGTTCATCCTCAGTAGGTTGTTAGGTTAATCCTCAGTAGGTTGTTAGGTTCCTCCCTAGTAGGTTTGTTAGGTTCCTCCCTAGTAGGTTGTCAGGTTCCTCCCTAGTAGGTTGTTAGGTTCCTCCTCAGTAGGTTGTTAGGTTCATCCTCAGTAGGTTGTTAGGTTCCTCCTCAGTAGGTTGTTAGGTTCCTCCTCAGTAGGTTGTTAGGTTCCTCCTCAGTAGGTTGTTAGGTTCCTCCTCAGTAGGTTGTTAGGTTCCTCCTCAGTAGGTTGTTAGGTTCATCCTCAGTAGGTTGTTAGGTTCATCCTCAGTAGGTTGTTAGGTTCCTCCTCAGTAGGTTGTTAGGTTCCTCCTCAGTAGTTTGTTAGGTCCTCCTCAGTAGTTTGTTAGGTCCTCCTCAGTAGTTTGTTAGGTCCTCCTCAGTAGTTTGTTAGGTCCTCCTCAGTAGGTTGTTAGGTTCCTCCTCAGTAGGTTGTTAGGTTCCTCCTCAGTAGGTTGTTAGGTTCCTCCTCAGTAGGTTGTTAGGTTCCTCCTCAGAAGGTTGTTAAGTTCCTCCTCAGTAGGTTGTTAGGTTCCTCCCTAGTAGGTTGTTAGGTTCATCCTCAGTAGGTTGTTGGGTTCCTCCTCAATAGGTTGTTAGGTTCCTCCTCAGTAGGTTGTTAGGTTCCTCCTCAGTAGGTTGTTAGGTTCCTCCTCAGTAGGTTGTTAGGTTCATCCTCAGTAGGTTGTTAGGTTCATCCTCAGTAGGTTGTCAGGTTCCTCCTCAGTAGGTTGTTAGGTTCCTCCTCAGTAGGTTGTTAGGTTCCTCCTCAGTAGGTTGTTAGGTTCCTCCTCAGTAGGTTGTTAGGTTCCTCCCTAGTAGGTTGTTAGGTTCATCCTCAGTAGGTTGTTAGGTTCCTCCTCAGTAGGTTGTTAGGTTCATCCTCAGTAGGTTGTTAGGTTCCTCCTCAGTAGGTTGTTAGGTTCCTCCTCAGTAGGTTGTTAGGTTCCTCCTCAGTAGGTTGTTAGGTTCCTCCTCAGTAGGTTGTTAGGTTCCTCCTCAGTAGGTTGTTAGGTTCCTCCTCAGTAGGTTGTTAGGTTCCTCCTCAGTAGGTTGTTAGGTCGTCCTCCAGTAGGTTGTTAGGTTCCTCCTCAGTAGGTTGTTAGGTAGGTTGTTAGGTTCATCCTCAGTAGGTTGTTAGGTTCATCCTCAGTAGTTTGTTAGGTTCCTCCTCAGTAGGTTGTTAGGTTCCTCCTCAGTAGGTTGTTAGGTTCCTCCTCAGTAGTTTGTTAGGTTCCTCCTCAGTAGGTTGTTAGGTTCATCCTCAGTAGGTTGTTAGGTAGGTTGTTAGGTTCCTCCTCAGTAGGTTGTTAGGTTCCTCCTGAGTAGGTTGTTAGGTTCATCCTCAGTAGGTTGTTAGGTTCCTCCTCAGTAGGTTGTTAGGTTCCTCCTCAGTAGGTTGTTAGGTTCATCCTCAGTAGGTTGTTAGGTTCCTCCTCAGTAGGTTGTTAGGTTCATCCTCAGTAGGTTGTTAGGTTCATCCTCAGTAGTTTGTTAGGTTAATCCTCAGTAGGTTGTTAGGTTCCTCCCTAGTAGGTTGTTAGGTTCCTCCCTAGTAGGTTGTCAGGTTCCTCCCTAGTAGGTTGTTAGGTTCCTCCTCAGTAGGTTGTTAGGTTCATCCTCAGTAGGTTGTTAGGTTCCTCCTCAGTAGGTTGTTAGGTTCCTCCTCAGTAGGTTGTTAGGTTCCTCCTCAGTAGGTTGTTAGGTTCCTCCTCAGTAGGTTGTTAGGTTCCTCCTCAGTAGGTTGTTAGGTTCATCCTCAGTAGGTTGTTAGGTTCCTCCTCAGTCGGTTGTTAGGTTCTTCCTCAGTAGGTTGTTAGGTTCCTCCTCAGTAGGTTGTTAGGTTCCTCCTCAGTAGGTTGTTAGGTTCATCCTCAGTAGGTTGTTAGGTTCCTCCTCAGTAGGTTGTTAGGTTCCTCCTCAGTAGGTTGTTAGGTTCCTCCTCAGTAGGTTGTTAGGTTCCTCCTCAGTAGGTTGTTAGGTTCCTCCTCAGTAGGTTGTTAGGTTCCTCCTCAGTAGGTTGTTAGGTTCATCCTCAGTAGGTTGTTAGGTTCCTCCTCGGTAGGTTGTTAGGTTTGTCCTCATGAGAGCGTGGGTAGGTTGTTAGGTTCATCCTCAGTAGATTGTTAGGTTCATCCTCAGTAGGTTGTTAGGTTCCTCCTCGGTAGGTTGTTAGGTTTGTCCTCATGAGAGCGTGGGTAGGTTGTTAGGTTCATCCTCAGTAGATTGTTAGGTTCATCCTCAGTAGGTTGTTAGGTTCATCCCCAGTAGGTTGTTAGGTTCATCCCCAGTAGGTTGTTAGGTTCATCCTCAGTAGGTTGTTAGGTTCATCCTCAGTAGGTTGTTAGGTTCCTCCTCAGTAGGTTGTTAGGTTCCTCCTCAGTAGGTTGTTAGGTTCCTCCTCAGTAGGTTGTTAGGTTCCTCCTCAGTAGGTTGTTAGGTTCCTCCCTAGTAGGTTGTTAGGTTCCTCCCTAGTAGGTTGTTAGGTTCATCCTCAGTAGGTTGTTAGGTTCATCCCCAGTAGGTTGTTAGGTTCCTCCTCAGTAGGTTGTTAGGTCCTCCTCAGTAGGTTGTTAGGTAGGTTGTTAGGTTCATCCTCAGTAGGTTGTTAGGTTCCTCCTCAGTAGGTTGTTAGGTTCCTCCTCAGTAGGTTGTTAGGTTCCTCCTCAGTAGGTTGTTAGGTTCCTCCCTAGTAGGTTGTTAGGTTCCTCCCTAGTAGGTTGTTAGGTTCCTCCCTAGTAGGTTGTTAGGTTCCTCCCTAGTAGGTTGTTAGGTTCATCCTCAGTAGGTTGTTAGGTTCCTCCTCAGTAGGTTGTTAGGTTCATCCTCAGTAGGTTGTTAGGTTCCTCCTCAGTAGGGTGTTAGGTTCCTCCTCAGTAGGTTGTTAGGTTCATCCTCAGTAGGTTGTTAGGTTCATCCTCAGTAGGTTGTTAGGTTCATCCTCAGTAGGTTGTAAGGTTCCTCCTCAGTAGGTTGTTAGGTTCCTCCTCAGTACGTTGTTAGGTTCATCCCCAGTAGATTGTTAGGTTCCTCCTCAGTAGGTTGTTAGGTTCCTCCTCAGTAGGTTGTTAGGTTCATCCTCAGTAGGTTGTTAGGTTCATCCTCAGTAGGTTGTTAGGTTCCTCCTCAGTAGGTTGTTAGGTTCCTCCTCAGTAGGTTGTTAGGTTCCTCCTCAGTAGGTTGTTAGGTTCCTCCTCAGTAGGTTGTTAGGTTCCTCCTCAGTAGGTTGTTAGGTTCCTCCTCAGTAGGTTGTTAGGTTCCTCCTCAGTAGGTTGTTTTGTTCATCCTCAGTAGGTTGTTAGGTAGGTTGTTAGGTTCATCCTCAGTAGGTTGTTAGGTTCCTCCTCAGTAGGTTGTTAGGTTCATCCTCAGTAGGTTGTTAGGTTCGTCCTCATGAGAGCGTGGGTAGGTTGTTAGGTTCCTCCTCAGTAGGTGGTTAGGTAGGTTGTTAGGTTCATCCTCAGTAGGTTGTTAGGTAGGTTGTTAGGTTCATCCTCAGTAGGTTGTTATGTTCATCCTCAGTAGGTTGTTAGGTTCATCCTCAGTAGGTTGTTAGGTTCATCCTCAGTAGGTTGTTAGGTTCATCCTCAGTAGGTTGTTAGGTTCCTCCTCAGTAGGTTGTTAGGTTCATCCTCAGTAGGTTGTTAGGTTCCTCCTCAGTAGGTTGTTAGGTCCTCCACAGTAGGTTGTTAGTTTCATCCTCAGTAGGTTGTTAGGTAGGTTGTTAGGTTCATCCTCAGTAGGTTGTTAGGTTCCTCCTCAGTAGGTTGTTAGGTTCCTCCTCAGTAGGTTGTTAGGTTCCTCCTCAGTAGGTTGTTAGGTTCCTCCTCAGTAGGTTGTTAGGTCCTCCTCAGTAGTTTGTTAGGTTCCTCCTCAGTAGGTTGTTAGGTAGGTTGTTAGGTTCATCCTCAGTAGGTTGTTAGGTTCCTCCTCAGTAGGTTGTTAGGTTCCTCCTCAGTAGGTTGTTAGGTTCCTCCTCAGTAGGTTGTTAGGTTCCTCCTCAGTAGGTTGTTAGGTTCCTCCTCAGTAGGTTGTTAGGTTCCTCCTCAGTAGGTTGTTAGGTTCCTCCTCAGTAGGTTGTTAGGTTCCTCCTCAGTAGATTGTTAGGTTCCTCCTCAGTAGGTTGTTAGGTTCCTCCTCAGTAGGTTGTTAGGTTCATCCTCAGTAGGTTGTTAGGTTCCTCCTCAGTAGGTTGTTAGGTCCTCCACAGTAGGTTGTTAGTTTCATCCTCAGTAGGTTGTTAGGTAGGTTGTTAGGTTCATCCTCAGTAGGTTGTTAGGTTCCTCCTCAGTAGGTTGTTAGGTTCCTCCTCAGTAGGTTGTTAGGTTCCTCCTCAGTAGGTTGTTAGGTCCTCCTCAGTAGTTTGTTAGGTTCCTCCTCAGTAGGTTGTTAGGTAGGTTGTTAGGTTCATCCTCAGTAGGTTGTTAGGTTCCTCCTCAGTAGGTTGTTAGGTTCCTCCTCAGTAGGTTGTTAGGTTCCTCCTCAGTAGGTTGTTAGGTCCTCCTCAGTAGGTTGTTAGGTTCCTCCTCAGTAGGTTGTTAGGTTCCTCCTCAGTAGGTTGTTAGGTTCCTCCTCAGTAGATTGTTAGGTTCCTCCTCAGTAGGTTGTTAGGTTCCTCCTCAGTAGGTTGTTAGGTTCCTCCTCAGTAGGTTGTCAGGTTCATCCTCAGTAGGTTGTCAGGTTCCTCCTCAGTAGGTTGTTAGGTTCCTCCTCAGTAGGTTGTTAGGTTCCTCCTCAGTAGGGTGTTAGGTTCCTCCTCAGTAGGTTGTTAGGTTCATCCTCAGTAGGTTGTTAGGTTCATCCGCAGTAGGTTGTAAGGTTCCTCCTCAGTAGGTTGTTAGGTTCCTCCTCAGTACGTTGTTAGGTTCATCCTCAGTAGGTTGTTAGGTTCATCCTCAGTAGGTTGTTAGGTTCATCCTCAGTAGGTTGTTAGGTTCATCCTCAGTAGGTTGTTAGGTTCCTCCTCAGTAGGTTGTTAGGTTCATCCTCAGTAGGTTGTTAGGTTCCTCCTCAGTAGGTTGTTAGGTCCTCCACAGTAGGTTGTTAGTTTCATCCTCAGTAGGTTGTTAGGTAGGTTGTTAGGTTCATCCTCAGTAGGTTGTTAGGTTCCTCCTCAGTAGGTTGTTAGGTTCCTCCTCAGTAGGTTGTTAGGTTCCTCCTCAGTAGGTTGTTAGGTCCTCCTCAGTAGTTTGTTAGGTTCCTCCTCAGTAGGTTGTTAGGTAGGTTGTTAGGTTCATCCTCAGTAGGTTGTTAGGTTCCTCCTCAGTAGGTTGTTAGGTTCCTCCTCAGTAGGTTGTTAGGTTCCTCCTCAGTAGGTTGTTAGGTCCTCCTCAGTAGGTTGTTAGGTTCCTCCTCAGTAGGTTGTTAGGTTCCTCCTCAGTAGGTTGTTAGGTTCCTCCTCAGTAGGTTGTTAGGTTCCTCCTCAGTAGGTTGTTAGGTTCCTCCTCAGTAGGTTGTTAGGTTCCTCCTCAGTAGGTTGTCAGGTTCCTCCTCAGTAGGTTGTCAGGTTCCTCCTCAGTAGGTTGTTAGGTTCCTCCTCAGTAGGTTGTTAGGTTCCTCCTCAGTAGGGTGTTAGGTCCTCCACAGTAGGTTGTTAGGTTCATCCTCAGTAGGTTGTTAGGTAGGTTGTTAGGTTCATCCTCAGTAGGTTGTTAGGTTCCTCCTCAGTAGGTTGTTAGGTTCCTCCTCAGTAGGTTGTTAGGTTCCTCCTCAGTAGGTTGTTAGGTTCCTCCTCAGTAGGTTGTTAGGTCCTCCTCAGTAGTTTGTTAGGTTCCTCCTCAGTAGGTTGTTAGGTAGGTTGTTAGGTTCATCCTCAGTAGGTTGTTAGGTTCCTCCTCAGTAGGTTGTTAGGTTCCTCCTCAGTAGGTTGTTAGGTTCCTCCTCAGTAGGTTGTTAGGTTCCTCCTCAGTAGGTTGTTAGGTTCCTCCTCAGTAGGTTGTTAGGTTCCTCCTCAGTAGGTTGTTAGGTTCCTCCTCAGTAGGTTGTTAGGTTCCTCCTCAGTAGATTGTTAGGTTCCTCCTCAGTAGGTTGTTAGGTTCCTCCTCAGTAGGTTGTTAGGTTCATCCTCAGTAGGTTGTTAGGTTCCTCCTCAGTAGGTTGTTAGGTCCTCCACAGTAGGTTGTTAGTTTCATCCTCAGTAGGTTGTTAGGTAGGTTGTTAGGTTCATCCTCAGTAGGTTGTTAGGTTCCTCCTCAGTAGGTTGTTAGGTTCCTCCTCAGTAGGTTGTTAGGTTCCTCCTCAGTAGGTTGTTAGGTCCTCCTCAGTAGTTTGTTAGGTTCCTCCTCAGTAGGTTGTTAGGTAGGTTGTTAGGTTCATCCTCAGTAGGTTGTTAGGTTCCTCCTCAGTAGGTTGTTAGGTTCCTCCTCAGTAGGTTGTTAGGTTCCTCCTCAGTAGGTTGTTAGGTCCTCCTCAGTAGGTTGTTAGGTTCCTCCTCAGTAGGTTGTTAGGTTCCTCCTCAGTAGGTTGTTAGGTTCCTCCTCAGTAGATTGTTAGGTTCCTCCTCAGTAGGTTGTTAGGTTCCTCCTCAGTAGGTTGTTAGGTTCCTCCTCAGTAGGTTGTCAGGTTCATCCTCAGTAGGTTGTCAGGTTCCTCCTCAGTAGGTTGTTAGGTTCCTCCTCAGTAGGTTGTTAGGTTCCTCCTCAGTAGGGTGTTAGGTTCCTCCTCAGTAGGTTGTTAGGTTCATCCTCAGTAGGTTGTTAGGTTCATCCGCAGTAGGTTGTAAGGTTCCTCCTCAGTAGGTTGTTAGGTTCCTCCTCAGTACGTTGTTAGGTTCATCCTCAGTAGGTTGTTAGGTTCATCCTCAGTAGGTTGTTAGGTTCATCCTCAGTAGGTTGTTAGGTTCATCCTCAGTAGGTTGTTAGGTTCCTCCTCAGTAGGTTGTTAGGTTCATCCTCAGTAGGTTGTTAGGTTCCTCCTCAGTAGGTTGTTAGGTCCTCCACAGTAGGTTGTTAGTTTCATCCTCAGTAGGTTGTTAGGTAGGTTGTTAGGTTCATCCTCAGTAGGTTGTTAGGTTCCTCCTCAGTAGGTTGTTAGGTTCCTCCTCAGTAGGTTGTTAGGTTCCTCCTCAGTAGGTTGTTAGGTCCTCCTCAGTAGTTTGTTAGGTTCCTCCTCAGTAGGTTGTTAGGTAGGTTGTTAGGTTCATCCTCAGTAGGTTGTTAGGTTCCTCCTCAGTAGGTTGTTAGGTTCCTCCTCAGTAGGTTGTTAGGTTCCTCCTCAGTAGGTTGTTAGGTCCTCCTCAGTAGGTTGTTAGGTTCCTCCTCAGTAGGTTGTTAGGTTCCTCCTCAGTAGGTTGTTAGGTTCCTCCTCAGTAGGTTGTTAGGTTCCTCCTCAGTAGGTTGTTAGGTTCCTCCTCAGTAGGTTGTTAGGTTCCTCCTCAGTAGGTTGTCAGGTTCCTCCTCAGTAGGTTGTCAGGTTCCTCCTCAGTAGGTTGTTAGGTTCCTCCTCAGTAGGTTGTTAGGTTCCTCCTCAGTAGGGTGTTAGGTTCCTCCTCAGTAGGTTGTTAGGTTCATCCTCAGTAGGTTGTTAGGTTCATCCTCAGTAGGTTGTAAGGTTCCTCCTCAGTAGGTTGTTAGGTTCCTCCTCAGTACGTTGTTAGGTTCATCCCCAGTAGATTGTTAGGTTCCTCCTCAGTAGGTTGTTAGGTTCCTCCTCAGTAGGTTGTTAGGTTCATCCTCAGTAGGTTGTTAGGTTCATCCTCAGTAGGTTGTTAGGTTCCTCCTCAGTAGGTTGTTAGGTTCCTCCTCAGTAGGTTGTTAGGTTCCTCCTCAGTAGGTTGTTAGGTTCCTCCTCAGTAGGTTGTTAGGTTCCTCCTCAGTAGGTTGTTAGGTTCCTCCTCAGTAGGTTGTTAGGTTCCTCCTCAGTAGGTTGTTAGGTTCCTCCTCAGTAGGTTGTTAGGTCCTCCTCAGTAGGTTGTTTTGTTCATCCTCAGTAGGTTGTTAGGTAGGTTGTTAGGTTCATCCTCAGTAGGTTGTTAGGTTCCTCCTCAGTAGGTTGTTAGGTTCATCCTCAGTAGGTTGTTAGGTTCGTCCTCATGAGAGCGTGGGTAGGTTGTTAGGTTCCTCCTCAGTAGGTTGTTAGGTAGGTTGTTAGGTTCATCCTCAGTAGGTTGTTAGGTAGGTTGTTAGGTTCATCCTCAGTAGGTTGTTATGTTCATCCTCAGTATGTTGTTAGGTTCATCCTCAGTAGGTTGTTAGGTTCATCCTCAGTAGGTTGTTAGGTTCATCCTCAGTAGGTTGTTAGGTTCCTCCTCAGTAGGTTGTTAGGTTCATCCTCAGTAGGTTGTTAGGTTCCTCCTCAGTAGGTTGTTAGGTTCCTCCACAGTAGGTTGTTAGGTCCTCCACAGTAGGTTGTTAGTTTCATCCTCAGTAGGTTGTTAGGTAGGTTGTTAGGTTCATCCTCAGTAGGTTGTTAGGTTCCTCCTCAGTAGGTTGTTAGGTTCCTCCTCAGTAGGTTGTTAGGTTCGTCCTCAGTAGGTTGTTAGGTCCTCCTCAGTAGTTTGTTAGGTTCCTCCTCAGTAGGGTGTTAGGTTCCTCCTCAGTAGGTTGTTAAGTTCCTCCTCAGTAGGTTGTTAGGTTCCTCCCTAGTAGGTTGTTAGGTTCATCCTCAGTAGGTTGTTGGGTTCCTCCTCAATAGGTTGTTAGGTTCCTCCTCAGTAGGTTGTTAGGTTCCTCCTCAGTAGGTTGTTAGGTTCCTCCTCAGTAGGTTGTTAGGTTCATCCTCAGTAGGTTGTTAGGTTCATCCTCAGTAGGTTGTCAGGTTCCTCCTCAGTAGGTTGTTAGGTTCCTCCTCAGTAGGTTGTTAGGTTCCTCCTCAGTAGGTTGTTAGGTTCCTCCTCAGTAGGTTGTTAGGTTCCTCCCTAGTAGGTTGTTAGGTTCATCCTCAGTAGGTTGTTAGGTTCATCCTCAGTAGGTTGTTAGGTTCCTCCTCAGTAGGTTGTTAGGTTCCTCCTCAGTAGGTTGTTAGGTCCTCCTCAGTAGGTTGTTAGGTTCATCCTCAGTAGGTTGTTAGGTTCCTCCTCAGTAGGTTGTTAGGTTCCTCCTCAGTAGGTTGTTAGGTTCCTCCTCAGTAGGTTGTTAGGTTCCTCCTCAGTAGGTTGTTAGGTTCCTCCTCAGTAGGTTGTTAGGTCGTCCTCCAGTAGGTTGTTAGGTTCCTCAGTAGGTTGTTAGGTAGGTTGTTAGGTTCATCCTCAGTAGGTTGTTAGGTTCATCCTCAGTAGTTTGTTAGGTTCCTCCTCAGTAGGTTGTTAGGTTCCTCCTCAGTAGGTTGTTAGGTTCCTCCTCAGTAGTTTTTTAGGTTCCTCCTCAGTAGGTTGTTAGGTTCATCCTCAGTAGGTTGTTAGGTAGGTTGTTAGGTTCCTCCTCAGTAGGTTGTTAGGTTCCTCCTGAGTAGGTTGTTAGGTTCCTCCTCAGTAGGTTGTTAGGTTCCTCCTCAGTAGGTTGTTAGGTTCCTCCTCAGTAGGTTGTTAGGTTCATCCTCAGTAGGTTGTTAGGTTCCTCCTCAGTAGGTTGTTAGGTTCATCCTCAGTAGGTTGTTAGGTTCATCCTCAGTAGGTTGTTAGGTTAATCCTCAGTAGGTTGTTAGGTTCCTCCCTAGTAGGTTGTTAGGTTCCTCCCTAGTAGGTTGTCAGGTTCCTCCCTAGTAGGTTGTTAGGTTCCTCCTCAGTAGGTTGTTAGGTTCCTCCTCAGTAGGTTGTTAGGTTCCTCCTCAGTAGGTTGTTAGGTTCCTCCTCAGTAGGTTGTTAGGTTCCTCCTCAGTAGGTTGTTAGGTTCCTCCTCAGTAGGTTGTTAGGTTCCTCCTCAGTAGGTTGTTAGGTTCATCCTCAGTAGGTTGTTAGGTTCCTCCTCAGTAGGTTGTTAGGTTCCTCCTCAGTAGGTTGTTAGGTTCCTCCTCAGAAGGTTGTTAAGTTCCTCCTCAGTAGGTTGTTAGGTTCCTCCCTAGTAGGTTGTTAGGTTCATCCTCAGTAGGTTGTTGGGTTCCTCCTCAATAGGTTGTTAGGTTCCTCCTCAGTAGGTTGTTAGGTTCCTCCTCAGTAGGTTGTTAGGTTCCTCCTCAGTAGGTTGTTAGGTTCATCCTCAGTAGGTTGTTAGGTTCATCCTCAGTAGGTTGTCAGGTTCCTCCTCAGTAGGTTGTTAGGTTCCTCCTCAGTAGGTTGTTAGGTTCCTCCTCAGTAGGTTGTTAGGTTCCTCCCTAGTAGGTTGTTAGGTTCATCCTCAGTAGGTTGTTAGGTTCATCCTCAGTAGGTTGTTAGGTTCCTCCTCAGTAGGTTGTTAGGTTCCTCCTCAGTAGGTTGTTAGGTCCTCCTCAGTAGGTTGTTAGGTTCATCCTCAGTAGGTTGTTAGGTTCCTCCTCAGTAGGTTGTTAGGTTCCTCCTCAGTAGGTTGTTAGGTTCCTCCTCAGTAGGTTGTTAGGTTCCTCCTCAGTAGGTTGTTAGGTTCCTCCTCAGTAGGTTGTTAGGTCGTCCTCCAGTAGGTTGTTAGGTTCCTCAGTAGGTTGTTAGGTAGGTTGTTAGGTTCATCCTCAGTAGGTTGTTAGGTTCATCCTCAGTAGTTTGTTAGGTTCCTCCTCAGTAGGTTGTTAGGTTCCTCCTCAGTAGGTTGTTAGGTTCCTCCTCAGTAGTTTGTTAGGTTCCTCCTCAGTAGGTTGTTAGGTTCATCCTCAGTAGGTTGTTAGGTAGGTTGTTAGGTTCCTCCTCAGTAGGTTGTTAGGTTCCTCCTCAGTAGGTTGTTAGGTTCCTCCTGAGTAGGTTGTTAGGTTCCTCCTCAGTAGGTTGTTAGGTTCCTCCTCAGTAGGTTGTTAGGTTCATCCTCGGTAGGTTGTTAGGTTCCTCCTCGGTAGGTTGTTAGGTTCATCCTCAGTAGGTTGTTAGGTTCATCCTCAGTAGGTTGTTAGGTTAATCCTCAGTAGGTTGTTAGGTTCCTCCCTAGTAGGTTGTTAGGTTCCTCCCTAGTAGGTTGTCAGGTTCCTCCCTAGTAGGTTGTTAGGTTCCTCCTCAGTAGGTTGTTAGGTTCCTCCTCAGTAGGTTGTTAGGTTCATCCTCAGTAGGTTGTTAGGTTCCTCCTCAGTAGGTTGTTAGGTTCCTCCTCAGTAGGTTGTTAGGTTCCTCCTCAGTAGGTTGTTAGGTTCCTCCTCAGTAGGTTGTTAGGTTCCTCCTCAGTAGGTTGTTAGGTTCCTCCTCAGTAGGTTGTTAGGTTCATCCTCAGTAGGTTGTTAGGTTCCTCCTCAGTAGGTTGTTAGGTTCCTCCTCAGTAGTTTGTTAGGTCCTCCTCAGTAGTTTGTTAGGTCCTCCTCAGTAGTTTGTTAGGTCCTCCTCAGTAGTTTGTTAGGTTCCTCCTCAGTAGGTTGTTAGGTTCCTCCTCAGTAGGTTGTTAGGTTCCTCCTCAGTAGGTTGTTAGGTTCCTCCTCAGAAGGTTGTTAAGTTCCTCCTCAGTAGGTTGTTAGGTTCCTCCCTAGTAGGTTGTTAGGTTCATCCTCAGTAGGTTGTTGGGTTCCTCCTCAATAGGTTGTTAGG
This sequence comes from Salvelinus fontinalis, assembly GCF_029448725.1. NCBI lineage: Eukaryota > Metazoa > Chordata > Actinopteri > Salmoniformes > Salmonidae > Salvelinus > Salvelinus fontinalis. The sequence continues at coordinate 12,476,052 of NC_074678.1, forward strand.
TTGCTCCTCAGTAGGTTGTTAGGTTCCTCTTCAGTAGGTTGTTAGGTTCCTCCTCAGTAGGTTGTTAGGTTCATCCTCAGTAGGTTGTTAGGTTCATCCTCAGTAGGTTGTCAGGTTCCTCCTCAGTAGGTTGTTAGGTTCCTCCTCAGTAGGTTGTTAGGTTCCTCCTCAGTAGGTTGTTAGGTTCCTCCCTAGTAGGTTGTTAGGTTCCTCCCTAGTAGGTTGTTAGGTTCATCCTCAGTAGGTTGTTAGGTTCCTCCTCAGTAGGTTGTTAGGTTCCTCCTCAGTAGGTTGTTAGGTCCTCCTCAGTAGGTTGTTAGGTTCCTCCTCAGTAGGTTGTTAGGTTCCTCCTCAGTAGGTTGTTAGGTTCCTCCTCAGTAGGTTGTTAGGTTCCTCCTCAGTAGGTTGTTAGGTTCCTCCTCAGTAGGTTGTTAGGTCGTCCTCCAGTAGGTTGTTAGGTTCCTCCTCAGTAGGTTGTTAGGTAGGTTGTTAGGTTCATCCTCAGTAGGTTGTTAGGTTCATCCTCAGTAGTTTGTTAGGTTCCTCCTCAGTAGGTTGTTAGGTTCCTCCTCAGTAGTTTGTTAGGTTCCTCCTCAGTAGGTTGTTAGGTTCATCCTCAGTAGGTTGTTAGGTAGGTTGTTAGGTTCCTCCTCAGTAGGTTGTTAGGTTCCTCCTGAGTAGGTTGTTAGGTTCCTCCTGAGTAGGTTGTTAGGTTCCTCCTCAGTAGGTTGTTAGGTTCATCCTCAGTAGGTTGTTAGGTTCCTCCTCAGTAGGTTGTTAGGTTCCTCCTCAGTAGGTTGTTAGGTTCATCCTCAGTAGGTTGTTAGGTTCATCCTCAGTAGGTTGTTAGGTTAATCCTCAGTAGGTTGTTAGGTTCCTCCCTAGTAGGTTGTTAGGTTCCTCCCTAGTAGGTTGTCAGGTTCCTCCCTAGTAGGTTGTTAGGTTCCTCCTCAGTAGGTTGTTAGGTTCATCCTCAGTAGGTTGTTAGGTTCCTCCTCAGTAGGTTGTTAGGTTCCTCCTCAGTAGGTTGTTAGGTTCCTCCTCAGTAGGTTGTTAGGTTCCTCCTCAGTAGGTTGTTAGGTTCCTCCTCAGTAGGTTGTTAGGTTCATCCTCAGTAGGTTGTTAGGTTCCTCCTCAGTAGGTTGTTAGGTTCCTCCTCAGTAGGTTGTTAGGTTCCTCCTCAGTAGGTTGTTAGGTTCCTCCCTAGTAGGTTGTTAGGTTCATCCTCAGTAGGTTGTTAGGTTCATCCTCAGTAGGTTGTTAGGTTCCTCCTCAGTAGGTTGTTAGGTTCCTCCTCAGTAGGTTGTTAGGTCCTCCTCAGTAGGTTGTTAGGTTCATCCTCAGTAGGTTGTTAGGTTCCTCCTCAGTAGGTTGTTAGGTTCCTCCTCAGTAGGTTGTTAGGTTCCTCCTCAGTAGGTTGTTAGGTTCCTCCTCAGTAGGTTGTTAGGTTCCTCCTCAGTAGGTTGTTAGGTTCCTCCTCAGTAGGTTGTTAGGTTCCTCCTCAGTAGGTTGTTAGGTCGTCCTCCAGTAGGTTGTTAGGTTCCTCAGTAGGTTGTTAGGTAGGTTGTTAGGTTCATCCTCAGTAGGTTGTTAGGTTCATCCTCAGTAGTTTGTTAGGTTCCTCCTCAGTAGGTTGTTAGGTTCCTCCTCAGTAGGTTGTTAGGTTCCTCCTCAGTAGTTTGTTAGGTTCCTCCTCAGTAGGTTGTTAGGTTCATCCTCAGTAGGTTGTTAGGTAGGTTGTTAGGTTCCTCCTCAGTAGGTTGTTAGGTTCCTCCTGAGTAGGTTGTTAGGTTCCTCCTCAGTAGGTTGTTAGGTTCCTCCTCAGTAGGTTGTTAGGTTCCTCCTCAGTAGGTTGTTAGGTTCATCCTCAGTAGGTTGTTAGGTTCCTCCTCAGTAGGTTGTTAGGTTCATCCTCAGTAGGTTGTTAGGTTCATCCTCAGTAGGTTGTTAGGTTAATCCTCAGTAGGTTGTTAGGTTCCTCCCTAGTAGGTTTGTTAGGTTCCTCCCTAGTAGGTTGTCAGGTTCCTCCCTAGTAGGTTGTTAGGTTCCTCCTCAGTAGGTTGTTAGGTTCATCCTCAGTAGGTTGTTAGGTTCCTCCTCAGTAGGTTGTTAGGTTCCTCCTCAGTAGGTTGTTAGGTTCCTCCTCAGTAGGTTGTTAGGTTCCTCCTCAGTAGGTTGTTAGGTTCCTCCTCAGTAGGTTGTTAGGTTCATCCTCAGTAGGTTGTTAGGTTCATCCTCAGTAGGTTGTTAGGTTCCTCCTCAGTAGGTTGTTAGGTTCCTCCTCAGTAGTTTGTTAGGTCCTCCTCAGTAGTTTGTTAGGTCCTCCTCAGTAGTTTGTTAGGTCCTCCTCAGTAGTTTGTTAGGTCCTCCTCAGTAGGTTGTTAGGTTCCTCCTCAGTAGGTTGTTAGGTTCCTCCTCAGTAGGTTGTTAGGTTCCTCCTCAGTAGGTTGTTAGGTTCCTCCTCAGAAGGTTGTTAAGTTCCTCCTCAGTAGGTTGTTAGGTTCCTCCCTAGTAGGTTGTTAGGTTCATCCTCAGTAGGTTGTTGGGTTCCTCCTCAATAGGTTGTTAGGTTCCTCCTCAGTAGGTTGTTAGGTTCCTCCTCAGTAGGTTGTTAGGTTCCTCCTCAGTAGGTTGTTAGGTTCATCCTCAGTAGGTTGTTAGGTTCATCCTCAGTAGGTTGTCAGGTTCCTCCTCAGTAGGTTGTTAGGTTCCTCCTCAGTAGGTTGTTAGGTTCCTCCTCAGTAGGTTGTTAGGTTCCTCCTCAGTAGGTTGTTAGGTTCCTCCCTAGTAGGTTGTTAGGTTCATCCTCAGTAGGTTGTTAGGTTCATCCTCAGTAGGTTGTTAGGTTCCTCCTCAGTAGGTTGTTAGGTTCATCCTCAGTAGGTTGTTAGGTTCCTCCTCAGTAGGTTGTTAGGTTCCTCCTCAGTAGGTTGTTAGGTTCCTCCTCAGTAGGTTGTTAGGTTCCTCCTCAGTAGGTTGTTAGGTTCCTCCTCAGTAGGTTGTTAGGTTCCTCCTCAGTAGGTTGTTAGGTTCCTCCTCAGTAGGTTGTTAGGTCGTCCTCCAGTAGGTTGTTAGGTTCCTCCTCAGTAGGTTGTTAGGTAGGTTGTTAGGTTCATCCTCAGTAGGTTGTTAGGTTCATCCTCAGTAGTTTGTTAGGTTCCTCCTCAGTAGGTTGTTAGGTTCCTCCTCAGTAGGTTGTTAGGTTCCTCCTCAGTAGTTTGTTAGGTTCCTCCTCAGTAGGTTGTTAGGTTCATCCTCAGTAGGTTGTTAGGTAGGTTGTTAGGTTCCTCCTCAGTAGGTTGTTAGGTTCCTCCTGAGTAGGTTGTTAGGTTCATCCTCAGTAGGTTGTTAGGTTCCTCCTCAGTAGGTTGTTAGGTTCCTCCTCAGTAGGTTGTTAGGTTCATCCTCAGTAGGTTGTTAGGTTCCTCCTCAGTAGGTTGTTAGGTTCATCCTCAGTAGGTTGTTAGGTTCATCCTCAGTAGTTTGTTAGGTTAATCCTCAGTAGGTTGTTAGGTTCCTCCCTAGTAGGTTGTTAGGTTCCTCCCTAGTAGGTTGTCAGGTTCCTCCCTAGTAGGTTGTTAGGTTCCTCCTCAGTAGGTTGTTAGGTTCATCCTCAGTAGGTTGTTAGGTTCCTCCTCAGTAGGTTGTTAGGTTCCTCCTCAGTAGGTTGTTAGGTTCCTCCTCAGTAGGTTGTTAGGTTCCTCCTCAGTAGGTTGTTAGGTTCCTCCTCAGTAGGTTGTTAGGTTCATCCTCAGTAGGTTGTTAGGTTCCTCCTCAGTCGGTTGTTAGGTTCTTCCTCAGTAGGTTGTTAGGTTCCTCCTCAGTAGGTTGTTAGGTTCCTCCTCAGTAGGTTGTTAGGTTCATCCTCAGTAGGTTGTTAGGTTCCTCCTCAGTAGGTTGTTAGGTTCCTCCTCAGTAGGTTGTTAGGTTCCTCCTCAGTAGGTTGTTAGGTTCCTCCTCAGTAGGTTGTTAGGTTCCTCCTCAGTAGGTTGTTAGGTTCCTCCTCAGTAGGTTGTTAGGTTCATCCTCAGTAGGTTGTTAGGTTCCTCCTCGGTAGGTTGTTAGGTTTGTCCTCATGAGAGCGTGGGTAGGTTGTTAGGTTCATCCTCAGTAGATTGTTAGGTTCATCCTCAGTAGGTTGTTAGGTTCCTCCTCGGTAGGTTGTTAGGTTTGTCCTCATGAGAGCGTGGGTAGGTTGTTAGGTTCATCCTCAGTAGATTGTTAGGTTCATCCTCAGTAGGTTGTTAGGTTCATCCCCAGTAGGTTGTTAGGTTCATCCCCAGTAGGTTGTTAGGTTCATCCTCAGTAGGTTGTTAGGTTCATCCTCAGTAGGTTGTTAGGTTCCTCCTCAGTAGGTTGTTAGGTTCCTCCTCAGTAGGTTGTTAGGTTCCTCCTCAGTAGGTTGTTAGGTTCCTCCTCAGTAGGTTGTTAGGTTCCTCCCTAGTAGGTTGTTAGGTTCCTCCCTAGTAGGTTGTTAGGTTCATCCTCAGTAGGTTGTTAGGTTCATCCCCAGTAGGTTGTTAGGTTCCTCCTCAGTAGGTTGTTAGGTCCTCCTCAGTAGGTTGTTAGGTAGGTTGTTAGGTTCATCCTCAGTAGGTTGTTAGGTTCCTCCTCAGTAGGTTGTTAGGTTCCTCCTCAGTAGGTTGTTAGGTTCCTCCTCAGTAGGTTGTTAGGTTCCTCCCTAGTAGGTTGTTAGGTTCCTCCCTAGTAGGTTGTTAGGTTCCTCCCTAGTAGGTTGTTAGGTTCCTCCCTAGTAGGTTGTTAGGTTCATCCTCAGTAGGTTGTTAGGTTCCTCCTCAGTAGGTTGTTAGGTTCCTCCTCAGTAGGTTGTTAGGTTCCTCCTCAGTAGGTTGTTAGGTTCCTCCTCAGTAGGTTGTTAGGTTCCTCCTCAGTAGGTTGTTAGGTCCTCCTCAGTAGTTTGTTAGGTTCCTCCTCAGTAGGGTGTTAGGTTCCTCCTCAGTAGGTTGTTAGGTTCATCCTCAGTAGGTTGTTAGGTTCATCCTCAGTAGGTTGTTAGGTTCATCCTCAGTAGGTTGTAAGGTTCCTCCTCAGTAGGTTGTTAGGTTCCTCCTCAGTACGTTGTTAGGTTCATCCCCAGTAGATTGTTAGGTTCCTCCTCAGTAGGTTGTTAGGTTCCTCCTCAGTAGGTTGTTAGGTTCATCCTCAGTAGGTTGTTAGGTTCATCCTCAGTAGGTTGTTAGGTTCCTCCTCAGTAGGTTGTTAGGTTCCTCCTCAGTAGGTTGTTAGGTTCCTCCTCAGTAGGTTGTTAGGTTCCTCCTCAGTAGGTTGTTAGGTTCCTCCTCAGTAGGTTGTTAGGTTCCTCCTCAGTAGGTTGTTAGGTTCCTCCTCAGTAGGTTGTTTTGTTCATCCTCAGTAGGTTGTTAGGTAGGTTGTTAGGTTCATCCTCAGTAGGTTGTTAGGTTCCTCCTCAGTAGGTTGTTAGGTTCATCCTCAGTAGGTTGTTAGGTTCGTCCTCATGAGAGCGTGGGTAGGTTGTTAGGTTCCTCCTCAGTAGGTGGTTAGGTAGGTTGTTAGGTTCATCCTCAGTAGGTTGTTAGGTAGGTTGTTAGGTTCATCCTCAGTAGGTTGTTATGTTCATCCTCAGTAGGTTGTTAGGTTCATCCTCAGTAGGTTGTTAGGTTCATCCTCAGTAGGTTGTTAGGTTCATCCTCAGTAGGTTGTTAGGTTCCTCCTCAGTAGGTTGTTAGGTTCATCCTCAGTAGGTTGTTAGGTTCCTCCTCAGTAGGTTGTTAGGTCCTCCACAGTAGGTTGTTAGTTTCATCCTCAGTAGGTTGTTAGGTAGGTTGTTAGGTTCCTCCTCAGTAGGTTGTTAGGTTCCTCCTCAGTAGGTTGTTAGGTTCCTCCTCAGTAGGTTGTTAGGTTCCTCCTCAGTAGGTTGTTAGGTTCCTCCTCAGTAGGTTGTTAGGTCCTCCTCAGTAGTTTGTTAGGTTCCTCCTCAGTAGGTTGTTAGGTAGGTTGTTAGGTTCATCCTCAGTAGGTTGTTAGGTTCCTCCTCAGTAGGTTGTTAGGTTCCTCCTCAGTAGGTTGTTAGGTTCCTCCTCAGTAGGTTGTTAGGTTCCTCCTCAGTAGGTTGTTAGGTTCCTCCTCAGTAGGTTGTTAGGTTCCTCCTCAGTAGGTTGTTAGGTTCCTCCTCAGTAGGTTGTTAGGTTCCTCCTCAGTAGATTGTTAGGTTCCTCCTCAGTAGGTTGTTAGGTTCCTCCTCAGTAGGTTGTTAGGTTCATCCTCAGTAGGTTGTTAGGTTCCTCCTCAGTAGGTTGTTAGGTCCTCCACAGTAGGTTGTTAGTTTCATCCTCAGTAGGTTGTTAGGTAGGTTGTTAGGTTCATCCTCAGTAGGTTGTTAGGTTCCTCCTCAGTAGGTTGTTAGGTTCCTCCTCAGCAGGTTGTTAGGTTCCTCCTCAGTAGGTTGTTAGGTCCTCCTCAGTAGTTTGTTAGGTTCCTCCTCAGTAGGTTGTTAGGTAGGTTGTTAGGTTCATCCTCAGTAGGTTGTTAGGTTCCTCCTCAGTAGGTTGTTAGGTTCCTCCTCAGTAGGTTGTTAGGTTCCTCCTCAGTAGGTTGTTAGGTCCTCCTCAGTAGGTTGTTAGGTTCCTCCTCAGTAGGTTGTTAGGTTCCTCCTCAGTAGGTTGTTAGGTTCCTCCTCAGTAGATTGTTAGGTTCCTCCTCAGTAGGTTGTTAGGTTCCTCCTCAGTAGGTTGTTAGGTTCCTCCTCAGTAGGTTGTCAGGTTCATCCTCAGTAGGTTGTCAGGTTCCTCCTCAGTAGGTTGTTAGGTTCCTCCTCAGTAGGTTGTTAGGTTCCTCCTCAGTAGGGTGTTAGGTTCCTCCTCAGTAGGTTGTTAGGTTCATCCTCAGTAGGTTGTTAGGTTCATCCGCAGTAGGTTGTAAGGTTCCTCCTCAGTAGGTTGTTAGGTTCCTCCTCAGTACGTTGTTAGGTTCATCCTCAGTAGGTTGTTAGGTTCATCCTCAGTAGGTTGTTAGGTTCATCCTCAGTAGGTTGTTAGGTTCATCCTCAGTAGGTTGTTAGGTTCCTCCTCAGTAGGTTGTTAGGTTCATCCTCAGTAGGTTGTTAGGTTCCTCCTCAGTAGGTTGTTAGGTCCTCCACAGTAGGTTGTTAGTTTCATCCTCAGTAGGTTGTTAGGTAGGTTGTTAGGTTCATCCTCAGTAGGTTGTTAGGTTCCTCCTCAGTAGGTTGTTAGGTTCCTCCTCAGTAGGTTGTTAGGTTCCTCCTCAGTAGGTTGTTAGGTCCTCCTCAGTAGTTTGTTAGGTTCCTCCTCAGTAGGTTGTTAGGTAGGTTGTTAGGTTCATCCTCAGTAGGTTGTTAGGTTCCTCCTCAGTAGGTTGTTAGGTTCCTCCTCAGTAGGTTGTTAGGTTCCTCCTCAGTAGGTTGTTAGGTCCTCCTCAGTAGGTTGTTAGGTTCCTCCTCAATAGGTTGTTAGGTTCCTCCTCAGTAGGTTGTTAGGTTCCTCCTCAGTAGGTTGTTAGGTTCCTCCTCAGTAGGTTGTTAGGTTCCTCCTCAGTAGGTTGTTAGGTTCCTCCTCAGTAGGTTGTCAGGTTCCTCCTCAGTAGGTTGTCAGGTTCCTCCTCAGTAGGTTGTTAGGTTCCTCCTCAGTAGGTTGTTAGGTTCCTCCTCAGTAGGGTGTTAGGTTCCTCCTCAGTAGGTTGTTAGGTTCATCCTCAGTAGGTTGTTAGGTTCATCCTCAGTAGGTTGTAAGGTTCCTCCTCAGTAGGTTGTTAGGTTCCTCCTCAGTACGTTGTTAGGTTCATCCCCAGTAGATTGTTAGGTTCCTCCTCAGTAGGTTGTTAGGTTCCTCCTCAGTAGGTTGTTAGGTTCATCCTCAGTAGGTTGTTAGGTTCATCCTCAGTAGGTTGTTAGGTTCCTCCTCAGTAGGTTGTTAGGTTCCTCCTCAGTAGGTTGTTAGGTTCCTCCTCAGTAGGTTGTTAGGTTCCTCCTCAGTAGGTTGTTAGGTTCCTCCTCAGTAGGTTGTTAGGTTCCTCCTCAGTAGGTTGTTAGGTTCCTCCTCAGTAGGTTGTTAGGTTCCTCCTCAGTAGGTTGTTAGGTTCCTCCTCAGTAGGTTGTTAGGTCCTCCTCAGTAGGTTGTTTTGTTCATCCTCAGTAGGTTGTTAGGTAGGTTGTTAGGTTCATCCTCAGTAGGTTGTTAGGTTCCTCCTCAGTAGGTTGTTAGGTTCATCCTCAGTAGGTTGTTAGGTTCGTCCTCATGAGAGCGTGGGTAGGTTGTTAGGTTCCTCCTCAGTAGGTTGTTAGGTAGGTTGTTAGGTTCATCCTCAGTAGGTTGTTAGGTAGGTTGTTAGGTTCATCCTCAGTAGGTTGTTATGTTCATCCTCAGTATGTTGTTAGGTTCATCCTCAGTAGGTTGTTAGGTTCATCCTCAGTAGGTTGTTAGGTTCATCCTCAGTAGGTTGTTAGGTTCCTCCTCAGTAGGTTGTTAGGTTCATCCTCAGTAGGTTGTTAGGTTCCTCCTCAGTAGGTTGTTAGGTTCCTCCACAGTAGGTTGTTAGGTCCTCCACAGTAGGTTGTTAGTTTCATCCTCAGTAGGTTGTTAGGTAGGTTGTTAGGTTCATCCTCAGTAGGTTGTTAGGTTCCTCCTCAGTAGGTTGTTAGGTTCCTCCTCAGTAGGTTGTTAGGTTCGTCCTCAGTAGGTTGTTAGGTCCTCCTCAGTAGTTTGTTAGGTTCCTCCTCAGTAGGGTGTTAGGTTCCTCCTCAGTAGGTTGTTAGGTTCATCCTCAGTAGGTTGTTAGGTTCATCCTCAGTAGGTTGTTAGGTTCATCCTCAGTAGGTTGTTAGGTTGCTCCTCAGTAGGTTGTTAGGTTCCTCCTCAGTAGGTTGTTAGGTTCCTCCCTAGTAGGTTGTTAGGTTCCTCCCTAGTAGGTTGTTAGGTTCATCCTCAGTAGGTTGTTAGGTTCCTCCCCAGTAGGTTGTTAGGTTCATCCCCAGTAGGTTGTTAGGTTCCTCCTCAGTAGGTTGTTAGGTCCTCCTCAGTAGTTTGTTAGGTTCCTCCCCAGTAGGTTGTTAGGTTCATCCCCAGTAGGTTGTTAGGTTCCTCCTCAGTAGGTTGTTAGGTTCGTCCTCATGAGAGCGTGGGTAGGTTGTTAGGTTCCTCCTCAGTAGGTTGTTAGGTCCTCCTCAGTAGGTTGTTAGGTAGGTTGTTTGGTTCCTCCTCAGTAGGTTGTTAGGTAGGTTGTTAGGTTCATCCTCAGTAGGTTGTTAGGTTCATCCTCAGTAGGTTGTTAGGTTCATCCTCAGTAGGTTGTTAGGTAGGTTTTTAGGTTCATCCTCAGTAGGTTGTTAGGTTCATCCTCAGTAGGTTGTTAGGTTCATCCTCAGTAGGTTGTTAGGTTCCTCCTCAGTAGGTTGTTAGGTTCCTCCTCAGTAGGTTGTTAGGTTCATCCTCAGTAGGTTGTTAGGTTCCTCCTCAGTAGGTTGTTAGGTTCCTCCTCAGTAGGTTGTTAGGTTCGTCCTCAGTAGGTTGTTAGGTTCGTCCTCATGTGAGCGTGGGTAGGTTGTTAGGTTCATCCTCAGTAGGTTGTTAGGTTCATCCTCAGTAGGTTGTTAGGTTCATCCCCATTAGGTTGTTAGGTTCCTCCTCAGTAGGTTGTTAGGTTCCTCCCTAGTAGGTTGTTAGGTTCCTCCCTAGTAGGTTGTTAGGTTCCTCCCTAGTAGGTTGTTAGGTTCCTCCTCAGTAGGTTGTTAGGTTCCTCCTCAGTAGGTTGTTAGGTTCATCCCCAGTAGGTTGTTAGGTTCCTCCTCAGTAGGTTGTTAGGTCCTCCTCAGTAGTTTGTTAGATAGGTTGTTAGGTTCATCCTCAGTAGGTTGTTAGGTTCATCCTCAGTAGGTTGTTAGGTTCCTCCCTAGTAGGTTGTTAGGTTCCTCCTCAGTAGGTTGTTAGGTTCCTCCTCAGTAGGTTGTTAGTTTCCTCCCTAGTAGGTTGTTAGGTTCCTCCTCAGTAGGTTGTTAGGTTCCTCCTCAGTAGGTTGTTAGGTTCCTCCCTAGTAGGTTGTTAGGTTCCTCCCTAGTAGGTTGTTAGGTTCCTCCCTAGTAGGTTGTTAGGTTCCTCCTCAGTAGGTTGTTAGGTTCCTCCTCAGTAGGTTGTTAGGTTCCTCCTCAGTAGGTTGTTAGGTTCCGCCTCAGTAGGTTGTTAGGTTCCTCCTCAGTAGGTTGTTAGGTTCCTCCTCAGTAGGTTGTTAGGTTCCTCCTCAGTAGGTTGTTAGGTCCTCCTCAGTAGTTTGTTAGGTTCCTCCTCAGTAGGGTGTTAGGTTCCTCCTCAGTAGGTTGTTAGGTTCATCCTCAGTAGGTTGTTAGGTTCATCCTCAGTAGGTTGTTAGGTCCTCCTCAGTAATTTGTTAGGTCCTCCTCAGTAGTTTGTTAGGTCCTCTTCAGTAGTTTGTTAGGTCCTCCTCAGTAGTTTGTTAGGTCCTCCTCAGTAGGTTGTTAGGTTCCTCCTCAGTAGGTTGTTAGGTTCCTCCTCAGTAGGTTGTTAGGTTCCTCCTCAGTAGGTTGTTAGGTTCCTCCTCAGAAGGTTGTTAGGTTCCTCCTCAGTAGGTTGTTAGGTTCCTCCTCAGTAGGTTGTTAGGTTCCTCCCTAGTAGGTTGTTGGGTTCCTCCTCAATAGGTTGTTGGGTTCCTCCTCAATAGGTTGTTAGGTTCCTCCTCAGTAGGTTGTTAGGTTCCTCCTCAGTAGGTTGTTAGGTTCATCCTCAGTAGGTTGTTAGGTTCCTCCTCATTAGGTTGTTAGGTTCCTCCCTAGTAGGTTGTTAGGTTCATCCTCAGTAGGTTGTTAGGTTCCTCCTCAGTAGGTTGTTAGGTTCCTCCTCAGTAGGTTGTTAGGTTCATCGTCAGTAGGTTGTCAGGTTCCTCCTCAGTAGGTTGTTAGGTTCCTCCTCAGTAGGTTGTTAGGTTCCTCCTCAGTAGGTTGTTAGGTTCCTCCCTAGTAGGTTGTTAGGTTCATCCTCAGTAGGTTGTTAGGTTCCTCCTCAGTAGGTTGTTAGGTTCCTCCTCAGTAGGTTGTTAGGTTCCTCCTCAGTAGGTTGTTAGGTTCCTCCTCAGTAGGTTGTCAGGTTCCTCCTCAGTAGGTTGTTAGGTTCCTCCTCATTAGGTTGTTAGGTTCCTCCCTAGTAGGTTGTTAGGTTCATCCTCAGTAGGTTGTTAGGTTCCTCCTCAGTAGGTTGTTAGGTTCCTCCTCAGTAGGTTGTTAGGTTCCTCCTCAGTAGGTTGTTAGGTTCATCCTCAGTAGGTTGTCAGGTTCCTCCTCAGTAGGTTGTTAGGTTCCTCCTCAGTAGGTTGTTAGGTTCCTCCTCAGTAGGTTGTTAGGTTCCTCCTCATTAGGTTGTTAGGTTCCTCCCTAGTAGGTTGTTAGGTTCATCCTCAGTAGGTTGTTAGGTTCCTCCTCAGTAGGTTGTTAGGTTCCTCCTCAGTAGGTTGTTAGGTTCCTCCTCAGTAGGTTGTTAGGTTCCTCCTCAGTAGGTTGTTAGGTTCCTCCTCAGTAGGTTGTTAGGTTCCTCCTCAGTAGGTTGTTAGGTTCCTCCTCAGTAGGTTGTTAGGTTCCTCCTCAGTAGGTTGTTAGGTTCATCCTCAGTAGGTTGTTAGGTTCATCCTCAGTAGATTGTTAGGTTCCTCCTCAGTAGGTTGTTAGGTTCCTCCTCAGTAGGTTGTTAGGTCCTCCTCAGTAGGTTGTTAGGTTCATCCTCAGTAGGTTGTTAGGTTCATCCTCAGTAGGTTGTTAGGTTCCTCCTCAGTTGGTTGTTAGGTTCCTCCTCAGTTGGTTGTTAGGTTCCTCCTCAGTAGGTTGTTAGGTTCCTCCTCAGTAGGTTGTTAGGTTCCTCCTCAGTAGGTTGTTAGGTTCATCCTCAGTAGGTTGTTAGGTTCCTCCTCAGTAGGTTGTTAGGTTCATCCTTAGTAGGTTGTTAGGTTCCTCCTCAGTAGGTTGTTAGGTTCGTCCTCAGTAGGTTGTTAGGTTCGTCCTCTTGAGAGCGTGGGTAGGTTGTTAGGTTCATCCTCAGTAGGTTGTTAGGTTCATCCTCAGTAGGTTGTTAGGTTTGTCCTCATGAGAGCGTGGGTAGGTTGTTAGGTTCATCCTCAGTAGGTTGTTAGGTTTGTCCTCATGAGAGCGTGGGTAGGTTGTTAGGTTCATCCTCAGTAGGTTGTTAGGTTCCTCCTCAGTAGGTTGTTAGGTTTGTCCTCATGAGAGCGTGGGTAGGTTGTTAGGTTCATCCTCAGTAGGTTGTTAGGTTCCTCCTCAGTAGGTTGTTAGGTTCCTCCTCAGTAGGTTGTTAGGTTCCTCCTCAGTAGGTTGTTAGGTTCATCCCTAGTAGGTTGTTAGGTTCCTCCCTAGTAGGTTGTTAGGTTCCTCCTCAGTAGGTTGTTAGGTTCCTCCTCAGTAGGTTGTTACGTAGGTTGTTAGGTTCATCCTCAGTAGGTTGTTAGGTTCCTCCTCAGTAGGTTGTTAGGTTCCTCCTCAGTAGGTTGTTAGGTTCCTCCTCAGTAGGTTGTTAGGTTCGTCCTCATGAGAGCGTGACACACATTTCTCTCTATGTACTGTTGGAATCTACTTCAGTGACTGGAGGGCGTGTGTTGCTTCTCACCACTCTGACGCATCTGAGCATTAGGATTGGGGAAATATGCTTGTGGTTAGTTGTTAGGAATGTGGTTAGGTGTTAGGAATGTGGTTAGGTGTTAGGAATGTGGTTAGGTGTTAGGAATGTGGTTAAGTGTTAGGAATGTGGTTAGGTGTTAGGAATGTGGTTAGGCGTTATGAATGTGGTTAGGAATGTGGTTAAGTGTTAGGAATGTGGTTAGGAATGTGGTTAGGTGTTAGGAATGTGGTTAGGTGTTAGGAATGTGGTTAGGTGTTAGGAATGTGGTTAGGAATGTGGTTAGGAATGTGGTTAGGAATGTGGTTAGGCGTTAGGAATGTGGTTAGGTGTTAGGAATGTGGTTAGGAATGTGGTTAGGCGTTAGGAATGTGGTAGGAATGTGGTTAGGCGTTAGGAATGTGGTTAGGAATGTGGTTAAGTGTTAGGAATGTGGTAGGAATGTGGTTAGGCGTTAGGAATGTGGTTAGGAATGTGGTTAAGTGTTAGGAATGTGGTTAGGCGTTAGGAATGTGGTTAGGAATGTGGTTAGGCGTTAGGAATGTGGTTAGGTGTTAGGAATGTGGTTAGGAATGTGGTTAGGAATGTGGTTAGGAATGTGGTTAGGTGTTAGGAATGTGGTTAGGCGTTAGGAATGTGGTTAGGCGTTAGGAATGTGGTTAGGCGTTAGGAATGTGGTTAGGCGTTAGGAATGTGGTTAGGCGTTAGGAATGTGGTTAGGAATGTGGTTAGGCGTTAGGAATGTGGTTAGGCGTTAGGAATGTGGTTAGGCGTTAGGAATGTGGTTAGGCGTTAGGAATGTGGTTAGGAATGTGGTTAGGTGTTAGGAATGTGGTTAGGAATGTGGTTAGGAATGTGGTTAGGTGTTAGGAATGTGGTTAGGAATGTGGTTAGGTGTTAGGAATGTGGTTAGGAATGTGGTTAGGCGTTAGGAATGTGGTTAGGAATGTGGTTAGGAATGTGGTTAGGCGTTAGGAATGTGGTTAGGCGTTAGGAATGTGGTTAGGAATGTGGTTAGGAATGTGGTTAGGCGTTAGGAATGTGGTTAGGTGTTAGGAATGTGGTTAGGAATGTGGTTAGGAATGTGGTTAGGCGTTAGGAATGTGGTTAGGCGTTAGGAATGTGGTTAGGCGTTAGGAATGTGGTTATGAATGTGGTTAGGTGTTAGGAATGTGGTTAGGAATGTGGTTAGGTGTTAGGAATGTGGTTAGGTGTTAGGAATGTGGTTAGGAATGTGGTTAGGAATGTGGTTAGGAATGTGGTTAGGAATGTGGTTAGGTGTTAGGAATGTGGTTAGGAATGTGGTTAGGAATGTGGTTAGGAATGTGGTTAGGTGTTAGGAATGTGGTTAGGTGTTAGGAATGTGGTTAGGAGTTAGGAATGTGGTTAGGCGTTAGGAATGTGGTTAGGCGTTAGGAATGTGGTTAGGTGTTAGGAATGTGGTTAGGTGTTAGGAATGTGGTTAGGCGTTAGGAATGTGGTTAGGAATGTGGTTAGGCGTTAGGAATGTGGTTAGGCGTTAGGAATGTGGTTAGGTGTTAGGAATGTGGTTAGGCGTTAGGAATGTGGTTAGGAATGTGGTTAGGTGTTAGGAATGTGGTTAGGCGTTAGGAATGTGGTTAGGCGTTAGGAATGTGGTTAGGCGTTAGGAATGTGGTTAGGCGTTAGGAATGTGGTTAGGAATGTGGTTAGGCGTTAGGAATGTGGTTAGGTGTTAGGAATGTGGTTAGGTGTTAGGAATGTGGTTAGGAATGTGGTTAGGAATGTGGTTAGGAATGTGGTTAGGAATGTGGTTAGGTGTTAGGAATGTGGTTAGGAATGTGGTTAGGAATGTGGTTAGGAATGTGGTTAGGTGTTAGGAATGTGGTTAGGTGTTAGGAATGTGGTTAGGTGTTAGGAATGTGGTTAGGAGTTAGGAATGTGGTTAGGCGTTAGGAATGTGGTTAGGCGTTAGGAATGTGGTTAGGTGTTAGGAATGTGGTTAGGTGTTAGGAATGTGGTTAGGTGTTAGGAATGTGGTTAGGCGTTAGGAATGTGGTTAGGAATGTGGTTAGGCGTTAGGAATGTGGTTAGGCGTTAGGAATGTGGTTAGGTGTTAGGAATGTGGTTAGGCGTTAGGAATGTGGTTAGGAATGTGGTTAGGTGTTAGGAATGTGGTTAGGCGTTAGGAATGTGGTTAGGCGTTAGGAATGTGGTTAGGCGTTAGGAATGTGGTTAGGTGTTAGGAATGTGGTTAGGAATGTGGTTAGGCGTTAGGAATGTGGTTAGGTGTTAGGAATGTGGTTAGGTGTTAGGAATGTGGTTAGGAATGTGGTTAGGCGTTAGGAATGTGGTTAGGCGTTAGGAATGTGGTTAGGCGTTAGGAATGTGGTTAGGAATGTGGTTAGGCGTTAGGAATGTGGTTAGGTGTTAGGAATGTGGTTAGGAATGTGGTTAGGCGTTATGAATGTGGTTAGGAATGTGGTTAGGAATGTGGTTAGGAATGTGGTTAGGAATGTGGTTAGGCGTTAGGAATGTGGTTAGGTGTTAGGAATGTGGTTAGGTGTTAGGAATGTGGTTAGGAATGTGGTTAGGCGTTAGGAATGTGGTTAGGCGTTAGGAATGTGGTTAGGTGTTAGGAATGTGGTTAGGAATGTGGTTAGGCGTTAGGAATGTGGTTAGGTGTTAGGAATGTGGTTAGGAATGTGGTTAGGCGTTATGAATGTGGTTAGGAATGTGGTTAGGTGTTAGGAATGTGGTTAGGAATGTGGTTAGGTGTTAGGAATGTGGTTAGGTGTTAGGAATGTGGTTAGGTGTTAGGAATGTGGTTAGGTGTTAGGAATGTGGTTAGGTGTTAGGAATGTGGTTAGGTGTTAGGAATGTGGTTAGGAATGTGGTTAGGCGTTAGGAATGTGGTTAGGCGTTAGGAATGTGGTTAGGTGTTAGGAATGTGGTTAGGTGTTAGGAATGTGGTTAGGAATGTGGTTAGGCGTTAGGAATGTGGTTAGGTGTTAGGAATGTGGTTAGGTGTTAGGAATGTGGTTAGGAATGTGGTTAGGCGTTAGGAATGTGGTTAGGTGTTAGGAATGTGGTTAGGAATGTGGTTAGGCGTTATGAATGTGGTTAGGAATGTGGTTAGGTGTTAGGAATGTGGTTAGGAATGTGGTTAGGTGTTAGGAATGTGGTTAGGTGTTAGGAATGTGGTTAGGTGTTAGGAATGTGGTTAGGTGTTAGGAATGTGGTTAGGTGTTAGGAATGTGGTTAGGTGTTAGGAATGTGGTTAGGAATGTGGTTAGGCGTTAGGAATGTGGTTAGGCGTTAGGAATGTGGTTAGGAATGTGGTTAGGCGTTAGGAATGTGGTTAGGTGTTAGGAATGTGGTTAGGTGTTAGGAATGTGGTTAGGTGTTAGGAATGTGGTTAGGTGTTAGGAATGTGGTTAGGTGTTAGGAATGTGGTTAGGTGTTAGGAATGTGGTTAGGTGTTAGGAATGTGGTTAGGTGTTAGGAATGTGGTTAGGTGTTAGGAATGTGGTTAGGTGTTAGGAATGTGGTTAGGCGTTAGGAATGTGGTTAGGCGTTAGGAATGTGGTTAGGCGTTAGGAATGTGGTTAGGTGTTAGGAATGTGGTTAGGAATGTGGTTAGGCGTTAGGAATGTGGTTCAGACACTGAAGAACAATCTTCCTTTAAATTTGCGTTCTGTTGTATGAATCTGTTTCTTTGGGCTAATAGCAGTAAGGCCAAGTTCAATGTTTCATCAAATATATATTTTTTTAATATATATTTTGTTTTAAACCTAAAGGGGGTCATATAATTCTAAATCAAATAGCTGAATGATACTTGGTTCTGACCGTGTGAAAACAATTCAGAGGGTTTTGAAGGGGTGTCCGTTATAAAGGTTCAGACTGTCGTCTAAAGCATCTGACCAAGAACGAGAAACAATATTTTGTAACTGGACATTTTTGTTTCAGCTTGAGTGGAATTTTCCGCTCTGTCTGGCCCCACATTCCTCTTTTGTGATCTGTATCAACTATTTTTTGAGATAGGTTATAGCAAATATGGGAATTACTCTGCCCTGCTCTGTGAGACTCCGTTCTTTACTGCGGGGCGTCAAGTTCAAATAGGCTGAACCGTCATGTCACATCACCATATCGTCACCATTGACGATGGCTGTCGATCATTGTCGATAGACGATGCGGTCGTAAAATCGCCCAACTCTGTGGATGACGGTGGCGGGGGGCTACAGTGAGTCTATAATAGAGATGTGTGTGTGTGTGTGTCCTCTGCTAGGTGAGTCTGTGGATGACTGTGGCGGGGGCTACAGTGAGTCTATAGCAGAGATGTGTGAGGAGCTCCAGAACGGTCTGACCCCTCTCCTCATCGTGACCCCTAACGGACGAGACGAGTCAGGAGCGAACAGAGACTGTTTCCTGCTCAACCCTGCAGCCAAGTCAGCTCTGCATATGACCATGTTCAGATTCTTAGGTGGGTACCCTCTACCTCCGTTACCTGACCCCTGACCTCTGACCCCTAACCCTGCACCCAGTCTAATGTATCTCTGTCCTGTAGGAGTGCTCCTGGGCATAGCCATCCGTACCGGATCCCCTCAGTCTCAACCCTAACCCAGTCTAATGTATCTCTGTCCTGTAGGAGTGCTCCTGGGCATAGCCATCCGTACCGGATCCCCTCAGTCTCAACCCTAACCCAGTCTAATGTATCTCTGTAGGAGTGCTCCTGGGCATAGCCATCCGTACCGGATCCCCTCAGTCTCAACCCTAACCCAGTCTAATGTATCTCTGTCCTGTAGGAGTGCTCCTGGGCATAGCCATCCGTACCGGATCCCCTCTGTCTCAACCCTAACCCAGTCTAATGTATCTCTGTCCTGTAGGAGTGATCCTGGGCATAGCCATCCGTACCGGATCCCCTCTGTCTCAACCCTAACCCAGTCTAATGTATCCTGTAGGAGTGATCCTGGGCATACCCATCCGTACCGGATCCCCTCTCAACCCTAACCCAGTCTAATGTATCTCTGTCCTGTAGGAGTGCTCCTGGGCATAGCCATCCGTACCGGATCGCCCTCTCAGTCTCAACCCTAACCCAGTCTAATGTATCTCTGTCCTGTAGGAGTGCTCCTGGGCATACCCATCCGTACCGGATCCCCTCAGTCTCAACCCTAACCCAGTCTAATGTATCCTGTAGGAGTGCTCCTGGGCATAGCCATCCGTACTGGATCTCCTCTCAACCCTAACCCAGTCTAATGTATCTCTGTCCTGTAGGAGTGCTCCTGGGCATAGCCATCCGTACCGGATCCCCTCTCAGTCTCAACCCTAACCCAGTCTAATGTATCTCTGTCCTGTAGGAGTGCTCCTGGGCATAGCCATCCGTACTGGATCCTCTCAGTCTCAACCCTAACCCAGTCTAATGTATCTCTGTCCTGTAGGAGTGCTCCTGGGCATACCCATCCGTACCGGATCCCCTCAGTCTCAACCCTAACCCAGTCTAATGTATCTCTGTCCTGTAGGAGTGCTCCTGGGCATACCCATCCGTACCGGATCCCCTCAGTCTCAACCCTAACCCAGTCTAATGTATCTCTGTCCTGTAGGAGTGCTCCTGGGCATAGCCATCCGTACCGGATCCCCTCTCAGTCTCAACCCTAACCCAGTCTAATGTATCCTGTAGGAGTGCTCCTGGGCATAGCCATCCGTACTGGATCCTCTCAGTCTCAACCCTAACCCAGTCTAATGTATCTCTGTCCTGTAGGAGTGCTCCTGGGCATAGCCATCCGTACCGGATCCCCTCAGTCTCAACCCTAACCCAGTCTAATGTATCTCTGTCCTGTAGGAGTGATCCTGGGCATAGCCATCCGTACCGGATCCCCTCAGTCTCAACCCTAACCCAGTCTAATGTATCTCTGTCCTGTAGGAGTGATCCTGGGCATAGCCATCCGTACCGGATCCCCTCAGTCTCAACCCTAACCCAGTCTAATGTATCTCTGTCCTGTAGGAGTGCTCCTGGGCATACCCATCCGTACCGGATCCCCTCTCAACCCTAACCCAGTCTAATGTATCTCTGTCCTGTAGGAGTGATCCTGGGCATACCCATCCGTACCGGATCTCCTCTCAACCCTAACCCAGTCTAATGTATCTCTGTCCTGTAGGAGTGCTCCTGGGCATACCCATCCGTACCGGATCCCCTCTCAGTCTCAACCCTAACCCAGTCTAATGTATCTCTGTCCTGTAGGAGTGCTCCTGGGCATAGCCATCCGTACTGGATCTCCTCTCAACCCTAACCCAGTCTAATGTATCTCTGTCCTGTAGGAGTGCTCCTGGGCATAGCCATCCGTACCGGATCCCCCCTCAGTCTCAACCCTAACCCAGTCTAATGTATCTCTGTCCTGTAGGAGTGATCCTGGGCATACCCATCCGTACCGGATCCCCTCAGTCTCAACCCTAACCCAGTCTAATGTATCTCTGTAGGAGTGCTCCTGGGCATAGCCATCCGTACTGGATCTCCTCTCAACCCTAACCCAGTCTAATGTATCTCTGTAGGAGTGCTCCTGGGCATAGCCATCCGTACTGGATCCCCTCTCAGTCTCAACCTGGCTGAACCTGTCTGGAAACAGCTGGCTGGGATGAACCTGACCATCGCTGACCTTAGTGAGGTACTGTACCTGCAGTGTCTGCTCATGTGTGTGTCTGTGTTGATAAATAGGGCGCATCGGGTGGATAAATAGGGCGTATCATGTTGATAAATAGGGCGTATCGTGTTGATAAATAGGGTGTATCGTGTTGATAAATAGGGCGTATCGTGGTGATAAATAGGGCGTATCATGTTGATAAATAGGGCGTATCGTGTTGATAAATAGGGTGTATCGTGTTGATAAATAGGGCGTATCATGTTGATAAATAGGGCGTATCGTGTTGATAAATAGGGTGTATCGTGGTGATAAATAGGGTGTATCGTGGTGATAAATAGGGTGTATCGTGGTGATAAATAGGGTGTATCGTGGTGATAAATAGGGTGTATCGTGGTGATAAATAGGGTGTATCGTGGTGATAAATAGGGTGTATCGTGGTGATAAATAGGGTGTATCGTGGTGATAAATAGGGTGTATAGGGTGTTATATAAAGCTGTAGTGTGATCAGAGGAATACAGTGTTGACCACATACACCTTCTACTGTAGTTAACATGAGGAACTAACCACAAATTGGTAATGAAATTGTATTTGCAAGGGTAATTAAAAGGTCTTAACGAGTATTACCATTTAGCCGGTCAAATCGAATTCTGCAGATACCCTCTAAAGACAGTTAAAAAGGTCTATAGTCAAGATTTCCCAGAAGTCAGTTACTTGTATTACGTTGTGTGGCTGTGTGTACATCCCATCTTCAACCTCGGTGCTTGGTGTGTGACTAGTGTGCGTCTCTCCTGCGTCCCACGCTGTAATCATGAGCCTCTGCAACGTGTTCAGAATGACCGTGATACAGGACCGAGGCTGTTTCCTCACAAAGCCTCTGTTGTCACGCGGGGGTTTTAGCCCCGAAGCTTTACTAAAGGTTACACAGGAATTTACCCAGCGCCAGAATATAGCGAGATAGCATCACTCACACTCAGGCATACTGTGTATACACACTGATAGTAATCAGAGAGGACTCGCATGCTAAATGGGAGTTATGACTTTCACTTAAAACTATGTCAAAAAATGGATTCCTTTGTTAAGAGCCAACTCCCGTGGGATTCCCGTTCAAGGTCTCCCAAACTGTAGAGATGGACAGTACAGTGAAAAACACACAGAACTAAAGTCAAGGCCACCGGGTCTTTTCACACTTGTATTTGTTCTTTTCCTCTTCAGGTGGATAAAGACTTCATCCCTGGCCTGATGTACATCAGAGACAACGAGGCCACGACTGAGGAGTTTGAGGGCATGACTCTCCCCTTCACAGTCCCTAACGCCAGCGGACAGGACGTTCAGCTCAGCTCTAAATACTCCCACATCACCCTGGAGAACAGGGCCGAGTACGTCCGCCTCGCCATCAACTACAGGTGAGAACAACTACCGATCACCAGTGTTCCCTTTAAGCTGTGCACTACCGATCACCAGTGTTCCCTCTAAGCTGTGCGCTACCGATCACCAGTGTTCCCTCTAAGCTGTGCGCTACCGATCACCAGTGTTCCCTCTAAGCTGTGCGCTACCGATCACCAGTGTTCCCTCTAAGCTGTGCACTACCGATCACCAGTGTTCCCTCTAAGCTGCGCGCTACCGATCACCTGGGTTCCCTCTAAGCTGTGCACTACCGATCACCAGTGTTCCCTCTAAGCTGTGCATTACCGATCACCTGGGTTCCCTCTAAGCTGCACAAGCTACCGGTCACCAATGTTCCCTCTAAGCTGCGCACGCTACTGATCACCAGTGTTTCCCTCTAAGCTGCGCACGCTACCGATCACCAGTGTTTCCCTCTAAGCTGCGCACGCTACCGATCACCAGTGTTTCCCTCTAAGCTGCGCGCTACCGATCACCAATGTTCCCTCTAAGCTATGCGCTATCGATCACCAATGTTCCCTCTAAGCTGCGCGCTGCCGATCCCCAATGTTCCCTCTAAGCTGCGTACTCTACCGATCACCAGTGTTCCCTCTAAGCTGCGTACTCTACCGATCCCCAATGTTCCCTCTAAGCTGCGTACTCTACCGATCACCAGTGTTCCCTCTAAGCTGCGCGCTACCGATCACCAATGTTCCCTCTAAGCTGCGCACGCTACTGATCACCAGTGTTTCCCTCTAAGCTGCGCACGCTACCGATCACCAGTGTTTCCCTCTAAGCTGCGCACGCTACCGATCACCAGTGTTTCCCTCTAAGCTGCGCGCTACCGATCACCAATGTTCCCTCTAAGCTATGCGCTATCGATCACCAATGTTCCCTCTAAGCTGCGCGCTACCGATCCCCAATGTTCCCTCTAAGCTGCGTACTCTACCGATCACCAGTGTTCCCTCTAAGCTGCGTACTCTACCGATCCCCAATGTTCCCTCTAAGCTGCGTACTCTACCGATCACCAGTGTTCCCTCTAAGCTGCGTACTCTACCGATCACCAGTGTTCCCTCTAAACTGCGTGCGCTACCGATCACAAGTGTTCCCTCTAAGCTGTGCATTACCGATCACCAGTGTCCCCTCTAAGCTGTGCACTACCGATCACCAGTGTTCCCTCTAAGCTGTGCACTACCGATCACCAGTGTTCCCTCTAAGCTGTGCACTACCGATCACCAGTGTTCCCTCTAAGCTGTGCACTACCGATCACCAGTGTTCCCTCTAAGCTGTGCGCTACCGATCACCAGTGTTCCCTCTAAGCTGCGCGCTACCGATCACCAGTGTTCCCTCTAAGATGCGCGCTACCGATCACCAGGGTTCCCTCTAAGCTGCACACGCTACCGATCACCAATGTTCCCTCTAAGCTGCGCACGCTACCGATCACCAGTGTTTCCCTCTAAGCTGCGCGCTATCGATCACCAATGTTCCCTCTAAGCTACGCGCTATCGATCACCAATGTTCCCTCTAAGCTGCGCGCTACCGATCCCCAATGTTCCCTCTAAGCTGCGTACTCTACCGATCACCAGTGTTCCCTCTAAGCTGCGTACTCTACCGATCCCCAATGTTCCCTCTAAGCTGCGTACTCTACCGATCACCAGTGTTCCCTCTAAGCTGCGTACTCTACCGATCACCAGTGTTTCCTCTAAGCAACGCGCGCTACTGATCACCAATGTTTCCTCTAAGCTGCGTGAGACCGATCACCAATGTTCCCTCAAGCTGCGCGCTACCGATCCCCAGTGTTCCCTCTAAGCTACGCGCTACCGATCCCCAGTGTTCCCTCTAAGCTACGCGCTACTGATCACCAGTGTACCCTCTAAGTTACGCGCTACCCATCACCAGTGTTCCCTCTAAGCTGCGTACTCTACCGATCACCAGTGTTCCCTCTAAGCTGCGCACGCTACCGATCACCAGTGTTTCCCTCTAAGCTGCGCGCTACCGATCACCAATGTTCCCTCTAAGCTACGCGCTATCGATCACCAATGTTCCCTCTAAGCTGCGCGCTACCGATCCCCAATGTTCCCTCTAAGCTGCGTACTCTACCGATCACCAGTGTTCCCTCTAAGCTGCGTACTCTACCGATCCCCAATGTTCCCTCTAAGCTGCGTACTCTACCGATCACCAGTGTTCCCTCTAAGCTGCGTACTCTACCGATCACCAGTGTTTCCTCTAAGCAACGCGCGCTACTGATCACCAATGTTTCCTCTAAGCTGCGTGAGACCGATCACCAATGTTCCCTCAAGCTGCGCGCTACCGATCCCCAGTGTTCCCTCTAAGCTACGCGCTACCGATCCCCAGTGTTCCCTCTAAGCTACGCGCTACTGATCACCAGTGTACCCTCTAAGTTACGCGCTACCCATCACCAGTGTTCCCTCTAAGCTGCGTACTCTACCGATCACCAGTGTTCCCTCTAAGCTGCGCACGCTACCGATCACCAGTGTTTCCCTCTAAGCTGCGCGCTACCGATCACCAATGTTCCCTCTAAGCTACGCGCTATCGATCACCAATGTTCCCTCTAAGCTGCGCGCTACCGATCCCCAATGTTCCCTCTAAGCTGCGTACTCTACCGATCACCAGTGTTCCCTCTAAGCTGCGTACTCTACCGATCCCCAATGTTCCCTCTAAGCTGCGTACTCTACCGATCACCAGTGTTCCCTCTAAGCTGCGTACTCTACCGATCACCAGTGTTTCCTCTAAGCAACGCGCGCTACTGATCACCAATGTTTCCTCTAAGCTGCGTGAGACCGATCACCAATGTTCCCTCAAGCTGCGCGCTACCGATCCCCAGTGTTCCCTCTAAGCTACGCGCTACTGATCACCAGTGTACCCTCTAAGTTACGCGCTACCCATCACCAGTGTTCCCTCTAAGCTGGCTGCTACTGATCACCAATGTTCCCTCTAAGCTGCGCGCTACCGATCACCAGTGTTTCCTCTAAGCTGGCTGCTACCGATCACCAATGTTCCCTCTAAGCTGCGTACGCTACTGATCACCAGTGTTCCCGCTAAGCAACGCGCGCTACTGATCACCAATGTTTCCTCTAAGCTGCGTGAGACCGATCACCAATGTTCCCTCAAGCTGCGCGCTACCAATCACCAGTGTTCCCTCTAAGCTGCGTGAGACCGATCACCAGTGTTCCCTCTAAGCTACGCGCGTGACCGATCACCAATGTTCCCTCTAAGCTGGCTGCTACTGATCACCAGTGTTCTCTCTAAGCTGCGCGCTACCGATCACCAATGTTCCCTCTAAGCTGCGTACGCTACCGATCACCAGTGTTCCCTCTAAGCTGGCTGCTACTGATCACCAGTGTTCCCTCTAAGCTGGCTGCTACCGATCACCAATGTTCCCTCTAAGCTGCGTGAGACCGATCACCAATGTTCCCTCAAGCTGCGCGCTACCGATCACCAGTGTTCCCTCTAAGCTGCGTGAGACCGATCACCAGTGTTCCCTCTAAGCTGCGCACGCTACCGATCACCAGTGTTCCCTCTAAGCTGCGTACTCTACCGATCACCAGTGTTCCCTCTAAGCTGCGCACGCTACCGATCACCAGTGTTCCCTCTAAGCTGCGTACTCTACCGATCACCAGTGTTCCCTCTAAGCTGCGTACTCTACCGATCACCAGTGTTCCCTCTAAGCTGCGTGAGACCGATCACCAGTGTTCCCTCTAAGCTACGCGCGTGACCGATCACCAGTGTTCCCTCTAAGCTGCGTGAGACCGATCACCAGTGTTCCCTCT